>NC_048912.1:8686252-8859775 GCF_011077185.1 Oxyura jamaicensis
CAGTGTAAATTTCCAAAGTACTGTGGGAAAACTCCTACTAAATTTAATGGGGGGTGTCTTTCAGCCATGTGTGTTTTAGCCATGGCACTTTTCATTTAAATAAGTCACATTCACAACACCTTGAAAATATGCCTGCATGCTTATTTTTACTGAAATTCTTTTCCTGCCTGATCTGAAGAAAAGTTCATTTTATGGAGAGCAGATGTTTTTTAGCTTAATGCATTTTACTCACATGTTTTAGCTTTATTCAATATTTCTTAAGTACACTTGGGGATTCCAGAGCATGTAATTGTCCTGCAAGTTCACTCAGAGCCATGAGATGGCTTCAAGCTGGTCTGTCATTTAGCTGGTGGACATACCAATGGCTAAGTGTAGTTCTGATGAACACTTCACTTATGTATTTCTAACACAATATCTTGGCAGCTTTGCTAAAGCTTCATTTTACAGATTAGGGATAGTCAGTCCCTGAAAAATGAGCAATGCCCAGTCAGATTGGCACCAACCATGCAAAGAGCTGACCCAGAGACTACCAAGCTGAGGAAAGGAAATTTGCACTGGGGGAAACTAACATGAGGTATTTCTTATGCATAAAGGACCATGGAATGGGATCTTATGGGATCTTGTGTATTTTTATTAATTAATTTATTTTCCGGAGCTATGAATTTTGCTATTCCTTTGAAAAATGGGTTTTCATATTCAAACCGGACAGAGTATCTGACAAGAAAATATGAGAGAAGCCTTTTGTTGGAAAGAAATTTTAGATTTTGAACTTCAAAATGTTGGAACATCTGAAAGAGTTTATGAGTTATTTGCTTTATAGTGGTTCATCAACTGAAGGGCTAATGTGGAAAAAGGTGTGATAAATCTGCACATTTGTGTTCAGCACTGTTCTGAAGAAAGAGAGGAACAGGCTGTGCTCTAGAAGTTCAAATGGAAAATTATTGCTTATGCAGGAGGGGTCTGTAATTACCGGGAAAGTATGCAATCTTGTGAAAGTAGCAATAGATATATACATAGATCACAACATTTTCTGCAGCATCAGCCACTTAAGTTCACATCTCCAGTTTCATTTTGAATTTAAAGTTTGAATAAATCCAAAACTGCAAGGCAAAACTCTTCTGAAATTTCCAAGTTTCATCTGCTTTTGGTGCAAAGCTATAAACCATAAATTGACTTCTCACTTTGTAATGAAACTCCAGACTCAGTGAATATTTGCGCTTTTTGTTTTATTTTAAAAGTTTGCCTTCCTGTGTGAGTATGAAAGTACTGGTTTTGCCCCAAAGGCTGAACTCACATGAACCCAATTTAACAAATTTGCTTTAAATATCTTTTTCAGTATTCTCCGAGTGATGCTACAAAAACAATTGTGCAGGGAGTAGTAGGCTATGAACACCCAGAATGAGAAGAGCACACACATAAGCAGGCAGGAACAGACATTTTCTATTGTAGGGGGCATTTCCAGAAAGAATTGGAACCTGTGAGTCTCCCATAGTGAAAAAATAAAAGACTGTTTTTCAGAGGTTGCAGTGGTGCTAGCAAGTAGCTGCATTGGAAGATGATGAAGAAATGGACTTCTGTTCCACCACTTTTTAATCTGTTTCTGTTGCCCCAGTTTCTTTCATGTTAAAAATGAGTTTCTATTCCATTGGAACTGACCATCAGTTCCAATACTGTATCTTTGCAGTCATTTCCCCAAATTGTCCTTTTGGGCAGGAAATCTAGTTACAAATGTGGAAAATCAAGTGTGAACAGACTCCTTCCCTAGGCTGTCTTACTGAAATAACATTTCATGCAAATAATCTCATTAGTGTAAAGATTTTGTTCCCTAGTTTCTACCAGAAACTTAAGTTCACATGATTGAGCTATGAGCTCCTGTGGAAGACAGGGATTTGCAAGGATGACCATCCGAAGATCAAGCTTTAAATAGTCAGAAAGCAGCAAAACCCACATCCTCAGGAGATTGCACCTCATTACAAGGGTGTGCCCTGTGTGAGGAATCACACTACTCACTTCTGAGCTAGCCGGGCAGGCATTTTTCAAATGTTTCATAAGGTGGAGGGGGGGAAAAAAAGAAAAAATTTAATGATAAATAATAATGCACTGTCTCCGACATTGAAGGACATCATTGGCTCTCTTTTCTCTGGTGTAAATCAATGTAATGTGTGAATCCTTTAAAAGTAACATGGAATTTAAAATGGAAAATATGAGAAGCTAGTAGAATTACTGCTAAAATCATCCGTTTATTATCTAGGTGTGCTTAATAGCCTGCTAGCTGATGAAAAATCATTTGCTAACCCCAAGGAATGGTCCATTTTCCAACTCAATCACTCAGCCATGCATCGGCCAGTGCTTTTTAAAAATATGCCTTGTATTACTTCTTTTGTCAATGTCTGGAGATAATTTATAACAGCAATAACTTCCATTAACACACCTACAAAGCAGTTTAGTTAGGACAGGTAAGATTTGCAGGTGAACTTGAGATGTTTTAATAGCAAACCAGTTTTCAACCAACAAATCCAATGTTTTAAAGTGGTTTTCAGTTGGTCAGAAGTTAATTCAGAAGTTATATAGGATTGATAGACTCGGTTGTTTCATGGTAATCAAGTTCCTGTGACAGATTGACAGATTTGTTTCTTATTTACATTAAGATAACCTTGCATGGCTCTGACTTTGCACTTACACACCCTTAATAGAATAGCATAAAAGAGACCTTAACATAATTTCATTCTGTTTCTCTGTTCCCTCATTAATAAATATTTGGTATTTCTGCGATTGTTTTTTTCCATGCATTTTAAAGCTCTCAATAGAATAGGCACTTCCAGTTATTCACACAGATGAGCTCCTGCTGGGCTGCCCTACACTAATGATGTTATAACCCAGTTACCTGTAAGTCAGACTCTCATCGTTTGTGGCAATGTGTAACCTGCATTCTCCTGAGAGAAAGCTAGTGGGTTTTTGTTTGTTTGTTTATTTGTTGTTTTTGTTTTTGTCTGTACCTAGCTCTAGATGTCTTAGGGCATAATTTGACAATACAGCTGGTTGCAAGAAATTTCCTGCCCGTGAAGAACTGTTCAACCTGAGCCATCCTGCACATGAATCCTCCCCTCTTCCTCTTTGGCAACAACAGTTTCATCAGCAACAAGCCAATTCAGAATTAAAATGGCCAAAAAGTAGCCCTGCAACAAAAGTAAATTCAGTTTAACTCACTGAAGCTGTTTACCACCAGGTCAGATGAATACCAACATAAAGCAAAGGACGGGATGGGAACATCCCATTGTGGGGAGCAGATTTGAGGACATGGAAAACTGCTTCTGAAAGCAGTTGGCCATTATATTTGCTTAGCTAAACAAATGAACCCTCCATAGTTTAGATTTAAAGAAGGGAGACACCCCAAGAATGCCAGTAGCAAAGAAACTGCTTTTTATACTAGGAAGAATTCCTATATGGTGTTTTTAAAGAACATCTCAGCTTGAAGTTTAACAGAGGATGCTTTTAAATTCTGAACATTTTCTTTTGTTTCTTTGCTACCAGAATTCTTATTAGTAGGGGGAAAAAAGAGAAAGAAAAGTAGAAATGAAGCATTAAGCATGAGAAATCAGATCTAAGTTTATATTTGTTTCTTACTCCTTTGGACAGGTTCACATATTTTATCTCTTGAATCTAAGGCAAAAATGCTTTTGGAAATCTGTGGGATTTGTGCAGAACAGGGAATGTGTTTTCTGGGCGATTGATGCTGCTGTCCCATAGGTTTGCCTTGCAGTCTTGTTATGCTTAATTGGTAAGCTCCACATTAAGTCATGTGCGTGCCGAGGGGTTCAGGGATCATTTTTTTTTTTTTTCAGTTTCTTGAACATGATTACATTTTTTGTAATTTACATTTTTAGCCACTAAACAGTGATACATTATATTTAGAAAATGAGATGCTCTGAGTGTTAGCAAGATGTGACAGTGACAAATCTTATGAACGTTAATACTCAAACCCATCATAGTTCAAGTCCCACTTGCTGTATTATAGCTTAGTCGAAGGTTTGGGAGGGGGAAATGTTCTAGTTATCAAGTTGTCATTGTTCAAATGCCATTTTTTTTGCTCAATTTAAAAACAATATGCAATTGTAGAAGCTGTATTTAGTGATTATGAAGCCTTTGGAAAAAAAAATTACACAGAGAAAGTCACTTTCCAAAGGTCACAAATAAGTCCCAGATTTGCAGCTTTTTCAGTGTCTTACATACATTTTGTGCTTAAGTTGTCTGTACAACCTCATAGCCAACGCGTAATCAGAAAAAAAATATCTATCCTGAGCTCCCTGAGTTTGTACCACTCGTGTTAAGTGTCTGTCAGAATTTCTATTGTGATCACCCTTTCAGGGATTTATCACTCAGCTCTAATACCTGGCTCCAGGCTAAAAATTGGCATACAAGAAAGCAGATTTGGTTTAAAGATACATTCAAGCTGCAGAACTGGGAAAAATCACCCTCTGGCTTCAGAGTTCTGTTTTTGACACTACTCCTGAGTAAGGGTTTGGGGATTTCAGTCTCGCTGCAGTACATTGGGAAGGGTTGAGGATGGCAGGCTCCTCAGATCCCAGTTGGCAGCAGGAGCTGCTGCTGTTTGCCAGCACGTTGTGGGGATGAACGCTCACCTTGCATGCACTTAGGAAGCGGTGTTGTTGTTGCACCACGTTCCAGTTTGGGTTGGAAATCCCAGATATGCCAGGCATGTGCCTTGAAAAGGGACCAGGCCTAGGATTCCATTTCTGTGGGTTCTGAAGTTTAAAAAAATAAAACAACCCCCCCCCCAAAAAAAAAAAAAAAAAAAAATTGTGTGGAATAATAGCTCTGGTGGGGGTAAAATAGAACATCTAAGAAGCACAAGCTGTTTTCTGATGTCTCCTGGGATAAAACAGCTACTGCTTGTCCCTCATGCAAGAGGACTCACAAGATAACAGTGCAGGCACTTGGTATCTGGTCATCAGAAGCCTGAATTGCCTCTTGCTACTTCCTTTACACTGAGGTGTTGGCCTGACACTTTCTCTCTGCAATTTCTCTATGATAAGTCCCTCAACACCTTTTTTTTTTTTTTTTTTTTTTTTTTACATTCCTATTTTATCCTGCCCTGTTGTGTTTCTGTGAAAGCAAATGAAAAATTCTTTATGCTAAATCTGCAGCTTACACCTTCCAGCCTCGACACATCTTTGTTTCTGATTGTCCTCCCCAGGACTTCCCCTAGGTGTACATTGCTGGAGGACTTAGGCAGGAGTGGCAATGAACATGGTGGTGCCCGTGGGGCATCCCCAGGGTGTGATGGCTTGTGGGTGCTTCCTAGCTACTCACGGGGCAGGAGCAGCATGCTCCTCCTGAGCCATAGCGTGACACTTGGCAGCGCATGAGTGGGAGCTCTCACCATGGGCTGACATCTGAGATCATAACGACTTTGCAGGAGCTCCTCATTTACAGACTCTCATGTCAATACGCAGTGGGCTAAGGACTCATAGTAACATGCATTGACACATTAGAGACCATATCGCTCTTGTCTAGTCAATCATCCATAAATTGTAAGAGGAATACATGCAGCATTTTAGAAAACAGGAAACTGGGAAGCCAAAAGGATGTAATCATGTTAAAAGTCTGGACTTAGATGCATGCCAGCTAAACAAACGTGAAATTAAAGCTGTAGTTTACCCAGCCCACCTTTGTAACACTCACAAGCACAAGGGACAGATTGAGCGCAGAGTGGAAGCTTAGGCTCTGCATGTTTTTGATTTTAAAGGGGGATGGGGTTGTAAGACCCTTAACATTTGACCTGCCATTTTTATGTTGAGTGCTTCTCTGTTATCCCATTCTATAATGTGTGATAATATGTAAAGCAGCTAGGTGTTTAAGGTAGTGCTCAGCTCTCTCATTGCAGATGTGCTATCTGCGTGCAGTTATAATTCGGCTGGAACTATCTCAACATATTTCATACCAAACTCATTGATCTTCTGTTTTGAAAATAAAAACAAAATTATACATTTGTTTTGTACTTTTAAAAAAAATGTCAATTGTGGTAAACAGTAAAATATGCTATATTTGTTCATTGCAACTGCTGGAAAGATTTCTGAGTCTTTGTGCTCTGCAGTTATTTTGGTATTAGTTAACATTGTTATTTAGAGGCAGTACAGACCCATCTACTTTGTTATAGCTGGTATTTCTAGCAACCAGAGTTTCTACCTTTGTCTACAGCAATCTATCAAGATGGTATTTCAGACTACAAATTTTTCTAAGAGGAAACAAAGCAGATAGCATCCTTCAGCAGGCGTAAGTCCAACAAATGTCAAATTCTGAACAACATTACTTTGTGTCTCTATTTAACATTAAAGCTGATGGCTTTTTGACAGGTTTATAGCTGACAACTTCCATAGCCAGTCATGCAGTACAATTATGTTTGAGCTAATTTGATGAATCAACTTGATGTTCTATAGTCCCAGTTGGCTTCAATAGCGTATGTGCTCAATTTTCTGCTGGAGGTCAAAAATAAGCTTTGAAATTTGGCTAATCCCATCACATCCGCAGAACATGTCTGGTGGAATAATCTTTGGACATGAAGTCTTGACTAATGCCAGAAATAGGAAGGAAAACTTAGTAATTCATTAGACCTATCAATCATCAATCGTGTAGGCATAGCAATCAGGGGTCTCATGTCCAGCAATTTACTTGTAAGCTTTCAAATGCTTAAGTGGTTAGGGTAGGAGGAGGAACATTCCTCAAGCCTGAGCCTAGTTCTAGAGGAAAATGGGTCTTATTGTTAATCTGCATTTAGAATAAATGCTAACTGAATGGTGGCGGGAAAGAAGAATGCAAAGATTTTCTAATTATGTCTTTCCTGAAAAGACAGGCTCTGCCTCTGTTGCTTGTAGCGGCAGTGTGATATCTTAGAAATGTCCTGGACCATGTTGTTTTTGGAGCTGCTGTTTTTATGGTAAAACCATTACGAGTCATCAGACTGAAACATCTCAGATAACCCAGCAGCAGTAAACGCTTTGAAACCTCTAATGCAGTCTTTAACAGATTTCCCCAAGCAGTGTATTTGGTCCTTATTCATTTTTTAATAGGTTTTAGGTATAGAAAATTCAGTCTAACTTGATGCTGGCACTTTTGGGCATTAGCATTGCTCAAAAGTGGAAACTGAAAGCTTCAGCTTACACTATGGCTTGGTATTGAAGAGGTACACAAAACGAAATGCTGCTGTTCTGTCTTGCTTTGGCAGCACGTGGTTATAGTCAGTTAAGGATCCAGTACTACTGCCCTAGATTGCACAAGGTGACAGAAGTGCTCTGGCTGTCTCCCAGCATGCCAGTATTAGGAAATAAAAGCATTGCTTCCTTCAGACACCAACTGGTAGCCTTGGCACACCCATCCCTGACAGGAGCGAGAGCAACTATAGGTGGCTGTACCTGCAAGGAACAGTGCTGCACAGCACTTGCCAATGTGTTGACCAGATAAGAAGACTCAATGAGTCTTAGTGTTCATTTCTGGCTTGGCTTGGTTTAAATATGTTTTTAACATATTTATGGATTTAACTTACTTATATGTTTTGACACATCTGGCAGGTATGCAATGAAACACTTAAGACATTTGGTTTTAGCTCTGGTATGTGTGCTAGGTTTTGGGGAGCAGGAGGATCTTCCACTATGATGCTTTGAGTACCAACAGGGTTAAGATCTCCGAGTAACACCCAGTTTGTGATTTGGTTCCTGTGACAATGAGTGCTGCTGTGTTAAGGTAAGTGCTGCTGGAAAGAAGTGTCCTGCAAAGTAGGAAGAAGTAACGAAGCCAACATTTCAAAGTCATCCTGAGCAGAACACAGATTCCTCTTATGTTTGGGCTGTGGGTCCCTTAAAAATAGTCATTGTCCTTTTCTAGGAGGTGTCCAGGCACCTCCCAGAAGTCTTTCTCTCCAGCCGAATTACCTGATTTTGGTGTCTACTTTGAAGGTTACATGGCGGTAGCTGGCACAGAGTGTAGGGACATGCAAGGACAGCAGAGCCTTACCAGTGCAAGGAATCCAGGTCTGGTGGAGATGCTCATACCTCTACCCTCGTGCTTCTGGCTGCTTATGTTAAGATGAGGAAGGGGCAAAGTCTGGACTCCTGTTTCTGTTCCCATCCTACACCTGGGTGGGAGTGTGTGAGGCTTTGAGAGAGGACTTGTTAAGAAAATACTAGCCTTGTAAGTTGTATGTGTTTTCTACCATATATATACATACACGTGCATATACGTAAAATGTCTATATGTATATGTGCATGTGTCTGTATTTGTTTAATGCAGAGACAACTAATGTGGGATGAGCCAGTTTTCCTGGCTACAGAACTGATGATGCTCCTGCTTTTGCTGTGCGTCCTGTCCACAGCAGCATGCGCCCATTGCTGAGCCATCCTTCACCTCTCTCCTTCCCTCACTGCAGTATAACGCTCAAGATATAGCTGAGATGAGTCACGATCAAGGAGCTGTGTTTGTTAGCAGTATGCTCTGAATCACCAGATTGGATGCAAGATATTGAATATACACATACATACGTATACATACATATATACATACATATGTGTGTATGTAAGTACTTCAGTATTCTATTTCCACTGATTAGATCTGAACTATTACTAGCAGTAAATTAGGCAGCAAACAGATCTAGGTCTGTTTCTCTTTTTGCTCTAAGTAGTAATTCACAATACATGTAAAGAATGGATTTTTAAGAAACATTTTTGATTCTTAACTTGAATTTGTAACAATTCAAATGATTTTAAGAGAGAGGTTCATTTGATAAGGAATGGCACAAGCTCTGAACATTTATATGAATATGAAACAATTCTAATGAAGACTGGAGACTGGACTTTTTCCTGTCAACATTTCAGAACATTTAATTCCCTTTTTTAAATGCCTTCTTCATGGTGTGTATACATATGTAATATTAGCCTAGGTTCACCTTTGCCTGTTAGAAACAAATTGTTCTCTGTGTGTTCATAACTGATGTTTCTGCGGTCAGTCCATTTTCCTGAGGTTCGCCAGTTTGCTATTTCAACTTGCTTTTGGATTTGGGTATTTAATGAGAAGAAAGAGCTGAAATAGCCTGAACTAGTTTTCTCTGAAGGAGCGGTATCGTACTTAGGCTGACTGCAGAGTTGGATATGAATTGCGTCAGCGTGTCTTTGTGGGACCAACTCAGCATCCTTTCTTTGCCTCCTGAATTCGACACTGCACTGGTGGGCATGGTGCCAGCTGTTAGCAAATTGGGCCCATAGTTCCTCTGGTTGTTATTATTGAATCAGCAGCTGGTTGTACTATCAGTTAGGGACCTTCAGTTACTGTCGTGGCTACTCCCTGAGCCTTCACAAGTACTGACACAAAAGCATTAAAAAAAAAAAAAAAGAAAAGAAAAATAAAGAGCTTGGCCTCGGTGATTCGTCCCTGCATGCATTAAGCATTGTGATTAGCAATGCTTTAACACCTTATTTATGATAACAGAAGGAAATGACATTCTAGCACAAAAATCCCCTGAACTTTAATCAGCCTAGTCTCAAGAGGCTTTTGTGTTTTTGTCTCCATTTTGATTCAAACTTTTCTATGCATTAGCTTGTGGGAAGTTTGAGACCTGTTTACCAGGTAATCTGATCAACGTTGTGACTCACCCTACACTTGAAAAAAGAAAGAAAAACAAAATGAGACAGGGAGGTGGGAAAGAGCTCTCAATGTTAATATATTTATATTAGTTATGAATGAAGAAAGAAAATTTCCTTCCAGAAAATAGCTATTTGTTTTATATGCATAAGATAAAAATCTGCATGTGTACATGGATCGCCTTGGTGTGTTTCACCTGGCGCCTGCCTGCTTTCAGGAGCCTGAGGTGCTGGGAACACTCTGGGGCTTTACTCTGTGCGCTGTGATGCTGATGTTTTCGGGCTGGCATGTCAAGGGTCTGAAGTTTGCTCTGGAGCACTGTGGGGTGTCTGTTGTCTGTGGTTTGCGGTGTGCGTGTACTGGGAGGAAAGGAAAACAGAGAAGAAAAGGACATATGATTGTGTATCGTACTGGTCGAAAGTCTACTAAATGGCTGGATGTGTGATGTAAGGAAAAATAAATTTGCTGTAGTATAAGGACCTTTCCTCGCCTGTGTTTTGATGTATCTGCAGTGCTTTGTCTGCATACGTGTTCATAAAACATTATGCATTTGAAAATAGCAGCTTTCCCAATGCCATATGCTAAGAAATCTTAAGTATAGTCTTAAAAATCATGAGTGGCTTAAGAAATTATTTTTCTTTAATAGCACATATTGGATTCTTACAGTTTGCTTTCTACTTTTAGAATCTCTGTGTTCTTGATTTTAAGCTTTTGCCTGTGCCCATAAGAGCTGCGTGCTTTCTTTTTACTGTTTTTGTTTTTTAATGAAATATGAGATCCTCGCATAACATAGAACTGGAGGAAACGAGCTTTTAAGACAAGTACTAACTATCCTGAGACTAGCGATAAAATAAGTAGAATTGGCTACAGTGAAAAATGGTCATGATTTCACACACAGTCTCTGCCCAGTTACATGCCTGATTTATGTGCCACCACCTCAGTTGTGCACACTAAAACCAGGAGAATTGCATGGGCAAATGGCTGGCCAGGTGTACTTGTGGACAGTTATCAATCTTCTCCATGTACACTTAGGATGTGTGCGTGTTTTGCATGAGCAATTGCAAATTTGACATATTTGCATGTTTGTCCCATAATATTTGGCCAAACATTTCTCAGCAGCTACTCCTGAGCAGCATACTCAGGCTGCTTTGGCACTTCTGTTCTATACAGTTATCATTTAAAGAGAGCCGTAATGCATGCGTTACAAAAGCAAAACAAAACCAAGCAAACAAACAAACAAAAAGAGTTGGCATGTCCTATTTTTCAGTTCCCAGTTATAGGCATTCAAAAGGAGAACTCAGTGGTTACACAGGAATTTCTGATCAGCACATCTTGTACAACTGTCTCCTGCTGAGTATCTAGAAATAGAGGATACCAGTATCGCTACAGATATTTTAGCCACTGGTGCACTAGTGCAGCATTTTTTTCAGAAAGGTAGGTATATATCTTTGGTGACCCAATTCTGCTCAGAGTGCAGCCTAAAGATTTAATTTTACATCAGATTTTTCTCACCTAACTAACCTGAAACATCCCGTGTAATTGTAATGCTAGTTACTCAGACCTATGGTATAGCAAACACCTTTTGTTGGTGTTGTTTGCAACACCATTTAACTTTGGTTTTCTCTTTTAAGCCAAAAGGGAAAACAACTTAAAAGTCTTCCTGACTTAGTAAACTTCAGAAGTTACAGAGCGCTCTGCTTGTGTATTGACCATCAAAATTTGAACTTCAGTCCTTCAAAACCCCATATGGTAATTCTTAAGTTTCCTTTTTGCATATGTAACTAACAGATGCTGCAATGTCTTCAGATTCCTTCCATACCTTCCAAAATACGCACAATATATGCAGCCATTGTAGGTCTGGAGATTATATCTGTCAAGACTGGCTGCACGTGCAAGAAACATGATGGTAAAATATGTGGCAAGTATGAGAACTGCATGAACAAGAAGTTCTGTGCTTGAACTCATCAAATGAGCCTGACACTGGCCAACTGCAAAGTTGATACATTCAGGAAATGACATCTCTTGCCCCAAGAAAATCAGATGACACCAGTGTATCATCTAAACGTTTCTTTCCACATTTTATCTGAACTTTTCTTTGAATGATCAGCTCTAAGTATCTCTTACAGCTACAGAGATAATAAAATAGCCTTGAAGCCTCAGAGCAGGTCAACTTCTTGATGTGCTTTTTAGCTATGTGTGTTTTGGTATGGCAGTACTGATATCTCCCAGAGACAAAATATTCACAGATAAGAAGAAAACAGAACTGGTATTTTTTGTTCTTTTTAATAAGGTTATTGTGGTATGAAGAGAAGTGGTATTACTGTTTTGAGCCCTTGGATCCCTCTGAA
This sequence comes from Oxyura jamaicensis, assembly GCF_011077185.1. Lineage (NCBI taxonomy): Eukaryota > Metazoa > Chordata > Aves > Anseriformes > Anatidae > Oxyura > Oxyura jamaicensis. The sequence continues at coordinate 8,698,249 of NC_048912.1, forward strand.
TCTTCATAAGGACATCTAGTTTTAGCGTTTTGGCCACATGGTATATCTTGGTTGCCAATTTAATTAAGACATTGTCCTGTGGACCCACCCCAACTGTGATCACAAATGTCTCTGTGGCAAATATGTTAGTTGATTACACTTTAGGAGAGTGTTTGAAGTCTTAATAGCAGTCTTTTCTACTTTGTGGGCTGGTAACATTTTTTGGGGGGGGGGGGGGGGGCGGGAGAATACTTATCCATATCCCACTGTTGCTCTTGGGATCTACCTGCTGTGTTTCTCTTGCTGTGCAGGATGAGAGGCATTGTCTGGTCTCCGAGCCCCTGAGCTACTTCACACTGAGCACGAATTCACAGGCTTTCCAACTTTTTGAGAGTTTTCAGAGGTGTGGGACTGGTTTGTTTGTTTGTTTGTTTGTTTTCTCTTACTCTAAGAATGCTGCAGTGCTTCATCATATGTCCCTGCAGGCTGCAGCCGACGTTTTGATCACAGGGACCAGACACCCAGAGAGGGGCCGTGTCTGCACTGAGGTTGTGTTAGAGCAGGGACTCGGGCTGGCGTCCTTGGCACCAGCCCTGGGGTTAGCTTTTTATATTTCTTTGCAGGGTGTAATTTACATACCTGGTAGTGCAGCACACCATTGATCTCATTTCTTTGTATCTGTTCATGACTACTAGCAGACTAGACAGATTTCTTAAGACTAAATTAAACTCAATTTTCTGAGTCAGAAAAAACATGTTTGTTTCTTAGTTACTGTATGTGCTTCTGTGCTGACTTGAAGCGTATTCTGTAATCCCATGCATATGTGATTTCTTTCTTGGTACTCCAGAGTGCACTCTATAGATAACACTTTCATGGTATTTTAAATTCCTATATCTTGACTGTTTTCAGAGAAATGAATATGATTTAACCTTCTTTAGAGCAAGGATAAACTTTGAAATGAAAACTAACATATGGTCTGCATGCTATTTTTGTAACTTTATTTTATAATTTCTGAGCTGATTTTGAGAGCTGATTATTATTTAACAAGTGAAACAGGCTGTCAGTGTGACTGCTGCGGTGCTCTTGTGGATTAGTTCTCAGTTCTCCAACGCTCAGTTCAAGGGAAGCTCCGCAGAAGAGAGTGTTGTAGGGCCATGCTGTGGCCTACGGGCAGAGCCGCTTGGGGAGACTTCATGCTAACCTCTGATGTGGCCAGCTGTAGCAAGAGCCTGTTAGTTTATCATTTTTCCTAGCACTAAATTGACTTACACATTTTTTTTATTAAATATACTGGCTGTCAGACTGCATTATATTTCTTCATGAGCCACTGCATTTTCTCTGTGTTCCTTGAGGAGATCCCCCATACTCTATCAAAGAAGACCATTTCCTCCTTCCTTCCCGTCTCCTAGCCATGCTTTTTCTGTCTCTGCTATGTCCCACAGATACAACCCATAGAATTGTCCAAGAGATCCTCAAACCGCAGCTGGCTTCCCCCCGCTAACAAACCCATCTAATTCACTCATAAATCAACCCAAGGGTATTTTGATGGGCATTCCTCTGCCTTCCCAGGATGCTGCTAAGTATAAAGAGTAAGAAACCAGAAATAAAAAATCATAATGGCATATTCTACCTTGGAGAAGACAGTGGATTCTGTGAAGCTATTGGCCTGGCTAATCTATCAGGGAAAACAGGTGGATAAATGTGGATGCACTAGAAAGCATGTGAGGAATCCATTTGCACATTACTATGGAAATTTTTTTTTCAAACAAAAACTCCAAGTAAAATGCCTAAGTGTTTCAGGCCTTGCTGTTTCATCTTTTGTATAATGTTTTCTCTATTCCCAGTAGAAACCAAGAGTACACCTCAACTTCACTGCTTCTGCATACAAATATTTGCCTGAAATATATAGCACATTGTAAGGTCACTTGCAACTACGCCTGGAAAAATCACACAAAAAACTGAGCAAGTTTTCACAATTGAAATTAAGTAGGTCAAGAATCTATCTAGCTTGTCTGGTAATGTGCTCTACAAGCTAATGAGAACTTGAGAGAGGAACCACATGTGTGAGGTTGCCAAGGTGAGCATACATCCTCATTACAAACCAATGAACAGGACTAACAGTCTCTGATTTTTGTTTTATCTTTACCCAACAATGTGCTCTAAAAATGCTTTACCCTACCTACAAAACTTTTTGGAATGGGTAGAAGTGTATTATGAACGTAATTAACTTCTCTGGTGATTACAGAACGTATCCCTTCATCTTAATGGGTGGGATGACCAGACATATGTACTTATGTACTTACATTTCATTTGTATCTTCAAATAGATAAGAGAGATGTATTAAGTGATTATAGTATGCAGGATATGATGTTTATCCCATAGCTGATTATACCATAGGTTAGTTAAGACCTCATTAAGACTGGTGTCAGGTCTAGTGCTGACTTGCTTGTTGGATAAAATCGTTTCCCATGGTATATAGGTTTTATGAATCATTAAGATATAAAATACTGTTACAAATGCTGCCATGGAATAGGTATTATAGAAGAACAGTAATACATAGTCATAAGGATATATAATTATATGTATGTGTGGGTATATATATATAATGTTTAGTCTAGACATCAGTATAATTATGCACAATAAGATGTGACATCTGAGATTCATGTGTGTTATAAATCTTTTTGAAAAGGAAAATGGTTAAGTCTGGGAAAATCTTAATTTTTCCCAGCGTTGCACCGCCTGAGCCTCTTTTTATATGTGAATTCTGAGAGGAAGACAAGGCAAATAATTTATTCTTGAGCCATCTTCTTCTAGCATCCATCTTCTCATATGGTCCAAGGCCACAAGTTTACTCTCAAATGTGCAGATAAAGCAAACTCTTTTGTTGACACCAGTCAAAAGGCTGAGAGCTTGATGCTGCAGAGGTGGAAGACCTAGCTGCATGGCCTGAAAATAGAGCTGGACCATATAGTTTGGTATTTATAGTATCCCAACATATTTTTTCTAAGGGAATTTCTAGGCTCACTTGGAGAGTCAGGACATGATGTGACAAGAAAAGAAAAGATAAAGAAGATCTCTCCCAAATTTGCAGCCTCTTTGGCATGAAAATGAAGGGTCAGATTTCAAAACCTGGCCAGCCTCTTCATGTCTTTAGCTTTCAGGGGAACATGAATGGAATTAATTGTGGGTGGAATTTAAGTTATTTATTTGCTTTATGAATTTAATTTGGGGGAACGAAAACAGACATTTTAGCATTTAATATCTGTCCTTGATTCAGTTACAGAATTTAACCTGCAGGGCTGCAAAAGCCAGAAAGGCCCAGATAAGGACAGGATGAAAATATTGCTCAAAATGAAACCATTCAAGGTTAACAAATTGCAAGACATCTCAAACAATTTAACCAACATATTGCTTGCTCACAACTGCATTTTCTGCTTTGCTGGATTTAACTTGTTTTGACTAGTGGTGAAGGTTCAAACCAGTTGGGGACCACACAGCTTTATGTAATTAAACATTAAACTGGTTAGTGGGGTTAAAACTGTTAAATATATAAAACTTCTAGGGCATTCATTTAACAGTGTGTTTATTTCATTTGGCATGTTATTTTAAGTATATCTAAAAAACAGTAGATGCAAAATGCCATGGGTAACAGACAGACTGCAGAGAATAAGCAGAGGACACAGGATGCTCAGATGCTGAAAGTTTGAATCTCTGCAAACAAGGCATGAGAGATTCACATGCCATGTCAACTCTCAGATGCATTCAGCAAATTCTTCTGACAATAGTGCAGGAGAACGCAAGTGCTTTGTTGTGCATCCTGCTAGAATTATTACATACTGTAGAGAAAAGAAAACAGTGAGAGTCGGTCAATATTTTTCTTGAATTTACTCCTAGTGGTGGAAGCTCTGCCCGAAGTATTCCATTTATGTTTGGAGTTCTGCACTATATCATTGTGCTGCTCTGTAAAGTAAATTTATTCCTGAAAAAAATAAGGCTCTCCATGTAGTTTATAGTGCTTCCAGGAAGGTCTGAGGGATTAATTGATTTTATTTTATTTTTTTTTTAACTTGATGGACAAACAAGAAAATAAAATACTCTGGTTTTGTTCATTTGTTTGTTTGTTTTTATTTTATTTGTATTTGTTTTCTAGGCTTCATTATAATTTTTAAAGTTTTTTGCTGTTGTTAATTTATCAACTTTCAGAGTGAAATTTCACTTCCAGATGAAGTGTTTAAGGGGGATTCATTTAAAAAATTGAAAAAGAAAAAAGCTTTGACTTTGTACAACTCCATTTTTTTAATGTATTGTTTTTTGTGGGGTATTTTGTTTTGTGTATGTTTTGTGTTTGGTTGGTTGGCCTGTTTTTTTTCTTGTTGTTTTGTTTGTTTGGTTTGGGGTTTTGTTTTGTTTTGTTTTTCCCAGTTGAAATATTTGCAACTCTTCTCATCTGCGAATAATTAGGACCTGGAATGTCATTTTGTTTGGTGACCAAGCTCTGCATGAAAAAATTCACATAGTCCAACACCCACTTCTGTAAAATGCTGATTAAAGATCTCCCATTTGTTAAGTGCCTGCATGCTATTGGGAGGGTGGATTTTATTTCTCAGAGTAATACCATATCATTGTTTGAGTGCATCAGAAGCAATCTATGAAAGGGGAAGTCTCTGCATACTTTGACTGTCCTAGACCTCAAGGACCTACTTGGGTGGAAATTTTGTGGCTGACCACTCATGGTAGAAAGCCAATGTAAGTAGAGTCAGACTATTGCCGAATTCCTGACTCTGGCTCAGCTCTATGTCCGTGAATAAGGATGGGCCAAGGAAGAGTAGTAGCCAATGAAAATATTCCAACGTTGGTTCCTGGTGGTCTACTGTCACTGTGTATATCATTTCATTAAACATCTTTGTCATACAATATATAATTCGGCTCCAATCACTTGGGTTTGACTTCAAGAGTAAAGCCAGACCATAGGCTCAATTTAGACCTTATGCTTTCAAATTTCTGGCTTCTTCTGTATTCTAGCAAAAACATTTTTCTGTTGACTTTTTAAAACACACTTCAGGTGAGGTTTTCTTGATGTCTTAAAAGTGGTTAGCTACCAAGCTATCTGCTGCTGGCTGCTATTCATTTGTTTGGAAGGATGTTAGGAAACAAGAACTTTCAAGAGAGTAAGTATTGCCCAGAGAGGTCACTTCCCTCTCTCTTCTTTCCAAACATGAATAGGCAGGGCTAAATTTCACTGCTTGCTTTTCCATTCCTACTTCCTTACATGTGTACCAAAAAGGAGAAATTGCTGTTACTACACAGACAAAAAGGTTCTTTTCAGTGCACAGGACACGTACCAGTTGTTTGTAAGGACTGAGAATGTAGAATGGCACAACAGGTGAAAAATTTCTGATTAAAAGAGTTGATCCTGTGAAGACTTCTGTACTCAATCCTATGGACATGAAATTCAGAGCATGAAAAAGTAATCTTTCCTAATGACCAGTTAGTACATATTTCCAGGAGTGGTAAACTCTAAGTATATACAATCTTCAGCCCCCCTTCCTCCCCAGGAAAACTGATATATACTTAGAAGACTAAATGTGGCTAATAGTAATATACAAATGCTTTAAACTTTTAAATATATTTGGCTCCATTCAACAGATCAGTGTGGTGGTTCAGCTCATTAGCATTTGAGCAAATTTGTTACACTTTTAAGGACTATTTTCAGAATGGCCTAACCCGACAAATGCAGTGAATTCCAGATGCTAATGGCACCATTTATCAAGACAGCACTTTTTAACATAATGCATAAACCTTTCTTACATGGTAGTTTTACTCTGCATTCAATTCCATTGCAATTCACTGCTTCAGGCAGAGGAAATGAAGAACTTAAGCAACATAAACACACTAGGAAAAGGCTCTTAGATCCGTGTGGCTCCTGGAGATGAAGTACTTATTTCCACAAAATTTGGCTTCTACTCTAAAAGAGTAGGGTGAAGTACTTTGAGGAATCTGAAGTTAAATTATCTGTCTAGGTGTTTTTATATTTCTCCTCTGTGAAGCATCTGAGCATCTACTGAAGCTTCTAAAAATGGAAAATACCATATTTTTCTGTGGAGTTACTTAGAGTTTAAATTTATTTAGGCAAGGGACATTTTTTTATTTGCTGTTTGCTGGGTTATGTTACAAAGCATAGCTCGTGTTGACTAAACTTGACTGATATTTTATTGTATTTTGCCTGTTTACTCTCTATAGCTACAGGGTACTGCTAGGATACTCTTTCCTCTCTCTGAAGTTTGGAATAGTGCTAAAGTAAGAAACTGACCATACAAAGAAGAAAAAATAATATTTTGCGATTGATTGTGTTGAAGCCAAGATTAAATAAGAATCAAAAATACAGAAAGAATCAAACAATTTAACATATTCCTCATCTTCCAGTTTACATTACTATTTTTAATATCTCAGAATTTTCCAATTTTCTTGACATTTGAGCATGATCCCTGTGAAACCAGCTCGCCTCTCATCCGAAGCAAACAGCAATGTCCATACTGCTCCCATTTCCTGGACCGAGGACTTTCCATTTTCCTAGTCTTTTGTATCATGTCAGGCTAAACTGACACTTCAAAATGTAATGACTGCACTCCAAAATAAATTCTGTTGCATATTCCTTAAGGAATATTCCCAGGTCTGGAAAGCACTTAGTTATGGACTTAATTTTACATTTATTCACTTTATCAGTTGCAGGGAGTAGCTCCAGTTTATACCAGCTCATAGTCTGGCCAAAGGGTTATAACTCTTACCAAAGTTAGTGTGAGATCATGGCTTTTTTTTTTTTTTCTTTTTTTTTTTTTTTCTTTTTTTTTTTCCCTCCGCCTGTTTTATTCCAAATGCAATTGGCTTCAGGTTCCCATCTCCTATTATTTGCAGTGCAAGAATTTTGGGCCTTGATGCTACAAATGTTCATGCATGTTTAACTACAAGCATATGAGTACTCCCAAATGAAGGCCCTGGAACTCTTCATGTCTTAAGCACAGTCTCCAATCCTGGAAATTCCTGTGCATATGCTTTTCTTTACCCCCTTGAGCAGTCTCATTAATTTCAGCAGGACTACCCACAGTAGTAAAGTTAAAACACGTACATAAGTATTTGCAGGTTCAGGTCCATAGTGACATATCTCGTCCTCCAATGTTATTTTATCCCCAAGCCTGTTCATTGTCAAAAAATGAATCTTAAAGTAATCAGGCCTTAAAAATCCCCTCAGACCCCTTCCTGGAACTTATTTTATATTCTGTTCTCTGGCAAGGCCTATGGACAGCAGCAAGACTGTCCTAAATCAAATAATCTTAAGACTCTGACATGAATTGACAAGAGCCAAGTATGGCTGAGCTAAAGCTTAAACCATGCTAAAGCGAATAGTTCTCTCTGCCTTAGTTTAGTTTTAGTAGCATTCTTTTGTACTTCGTCTTCCTATTATTATTATTATTATTGAAATAGAAAATTATCTGGATGGGAATTATGACCGAGAGAGATCCGAATGCTGAAATGCTAGACTTTGTGTTCTTAAATGACCTGGAAGAGAGGCCTCAGTTGCACTTCTTAGCTCCTTATGTTTTGTAACATTTTATTCCAAATGGGCACTTGAGGTTTGAAGCCGGACAATTAAGTAGTTTCACAGCTTTGGTACAAAAGCCATCTGTGTTAGTGAAGTTGTGCTGGGTAGGTTTGAGGAGCTGAGAAGCTCGGAGTCCTTGCTGAATGTCAGGGAAATGCTCTTCCATCCCCATGTCAGGGCCCTGGGCAATCACCTCTCATCCGTGGAAGTGCAGAGGCCATTCTCAGCGAGGCATTGTCCCCCCGCAGCCTGCACACTTACATCTGTTTCCTTCCAAAAGCAGCTGCACAGCGGTAGAGGCAAATATGGTAACAGCAAGAGGGGCAGTGCAGCCTGATGTGCTCAGCTGAAAGGCAGGAAATCCTGACTGCTATTCCTGGCGTATGCGTTGCCTGTTCCAGGCCTTAGGCAAGAGTTGACTTATCCAGCATCATCTGTAACAACGAACAATGCACCTGAAAACTTACAGCAACTCACAGGACTTCATTCTGAAGAAGTGTTAGTCTCTGCTTTGTGAAAATACATTCCCAATGTATTAAGCACATGGGAAACAGTTATATATATATATAACTTCTTACGTAAGCATATAAATATGTAGATAAGATGTTGTAACAGGTTTTATCCATCAAATGTCCATGTAGCTCTGTTCCTCAAGTATGCCCAGAACTGCAGGTGCGAATAAAAATAATTTCTCTTGCAAAGAAGTAGAATTACTCATCAACATATACAGCTGCTTTACATGAATGTAAAATCGTGGTGACTGTGCATCCAAAGGCATGCCTAACTGGCTTAAAAATCAGACTCAAACAATCCCATAACTCCATAATCCCCAAATATAAACAACTGACATGGATTTTATGTTCCAGTGTATTAGAAGTGGGAAGCATCAGTTGTTTTAAATGGAAACGTAGCAAATTGCTGTATCTGAAACTCTGTCACTTGCTCCAAGCAGAGCTCAAACAAATTATGGCTTATCTGAATGATTTCAGATAAAGTTTCGGATAGGATTAACTGTGATGTTCTTTGTTCTCTAAACTTTAGAGCACTTAAGGAGGGGAGCTGGCAACATGGACAAAGTTTTATGATAAAAAATGTAATAACAGCTTTAGAAGAGGAAAGACAGCTGCGCATAAGCAAAGTTAGAATAAACTTGGAATTTGCAGAGATTTTATTAGTGAATATAGATCCTTCTTGCCCATGTGTACACATGCATGTGAGTGTTTTGTGATGAAGAGAGAAATACGCTATGGACAGACAATAAGAAAGATCTAAGAGTTGGGGTTTTGTTGCTTGCTTATTTTTTGTTTGTTTGTTTGTTTGTTTTTGCATGACATAAGATGGTTTATCCTATTTTCAGGAAAAAAAAAATATGAATTCTTAGTTGTATTTTCCCTCACCATTAAAAATGACTATCAAGTTCCCTGGCCAAAATGCATTTTCTAAGTACTCCATTTTTGTAAGTTATTTATTAAGATTTCTTTAGCATTTTAAAATATCCAGCCTGAGATTCCAGTTTTGGATTAGGTTAAATCTGAAATCTTCATATTTGCCATATTTCCAACTCCTACAGGGAGGAAGGAAAAGCAAACAAAAAAGTTAAATAAGTGTTTATTAAAAATGTGCAGATTTTTTTGCAGCTATAAATGAAAGAAGCTTCATTAAATTCAGGGGAGTTAGACCCACTTACGCTAGCAGAAAAGAGGGTCCTTTTTTTTTCTCTCATTTTCAATCATTTTTCAAATGTTATTTTTAACAATTCTACAGGGAGGGGGAAAGTAGGGTGGAAAACAGTTACAGCCATTTTATCACATTTTACTCCTAACAATGCAGTACAAATGAAAAGAAACCATAATGCTCTGTAGAATAATACATTAATCATCATCAGTCGTCATTCAGTGCAATACGTTCTTTCCACACCATGCAAAATATGAACGGATACCCTCAAGAGAAGGAGAAATGTCTTATCTAATCGTTCACCTAGTCTGGAATACATAATGGGTTGCAGTGGGGTTGTGTGTTATTTATCATCTCATGGATGGGGCAAAAATCATGGGATAGCTTTCTTTTGAACCAGGAGAGATTTATGAAAGGTTTCACCCCTTAAGGGGTGTGAAATAAAGGGGTTAGAGGCCCATCTAACCAGAATATTTTTACCCAGTGACAGATGAGTTGCTTTCCCTTGAGAAAAAAAAATAATAATTTCACTGGAAAAAAAATAAAAAAATCTTAAGTTATTTTTCATGAAGAACTAACTAGCTAAGCTTGGTACACTGTCTCATCATTGGAAGATTTATTCTCCAAATACACTTAACTCTGTAGCAGCCCGGCCATGGTCTAGCTTTGCTCCCTCAGGGATGTTCAATGGCCGGAGCCCACAAGACAGAATAAGCCTTGTGGTGAGGGCTCGGTCACTTCACCACCTGGAGTCAACAATCTACCAGGCTATGGAGAAAAAAGGGGAGATCTCAAATAGCTTGGTATGAAAACATGTCCTGGTGGGAAGGTAGGTTGGGAGAGCTTAAGGCCTTTATTCTCCTCAGCTGAGCCAGGACCCTGTGGGACTGCTGCTCCCGCTGTGTGCTCTGGCCATGTGTCACCACTCCGCTCTGCAGGGCAGCAGGAGAAGGCTCCTGCTGCATGTGGCAGCAGAAATGGCACTGGCTGCAGCTCCTGTGACACACTGTGGCACTTCAGGACTTTCATCTAGATCTTTTCTCTCTCTTTTTTTTTTTTTTTTTTTTCACCAGGAAGTTGGTGTTTCCTGGAGAAAAATTTTAATGAATGTTTTTGCAATCTCCTCTGATGAGCTCTTTAGGATTGTTACGCACAATGCGTCAGCGTGACGGATTCCACAGCTTTTTGCATAGCTGAGGGAAGTGACTATTTCACAACCTTTCCTCTTTTTTCAGTCTCTAGAAGCTGCAGTTCAATCTCAATGTTTGCATTCTCCGTTAGGGCTCTGCAGTAATTCAGTGTTCAGAAACTTCAAAACTCATGAAGTATCCCCTGATTACCCCAGATACACTAATGCAATCAAGCTTTGAACTCAAATGGTGGTCTTGTACCTCATGATCTCCAGCAATTCCCTCTCCCCCAGTTTTTTTCACTTGTTTGTAGGTCCCATAGTTACTCCTAACAATGTTAAATTATTGCAGCTGGAAGCCAGTAGCTGAAAGAATAACAGAAGGAAGATCAGGAGTTTTTTTCCCTAGAGATGTAACATACAGAAGAATAAAATTAGGAGGCAGCTTCCAAATTACTTGGATAATTTCAACCAAATTTCAACCTTAAAATTTCAACCAAAAAGATCTGATGAAACTTTTCCCCTAATATTTTTCCCCTGTCCCTCCCACTCTCTCTCGTTCTTGTATAACATATGTGCATATTTATATTTCTACTCTAGTCCTTGCATCTGTCTCATAAATATATCTCATAAGCGTGTGCTTGCTTAGGTATGAAAATACACTTTGTACAATGCTATGTTTGTACTGCTTCCAATCTTCTGTATCTCTGAAAAATAAGTAGGTGCTATACTTATGTCATTTATTGCTATTTGTTTCTTTATGTTGGTTCTTCTTAAAGTGTTATTCTTATAGCATAGCTCCAGGGCATCCTTGCATACAGTTATGATACATAAAAAACTGAAAAGCACGATTTAAACTGCAGCACCTCATCTGCTCTCTCTGTTTGTTTGTATTTTTCCCTCTGCCGAGCATCACATTCCTTTCATTTGGCAATATAATATGATCTACCATAAAGAAATATAGCACAATGGAGGGTGAGTCATTCTGGCTAAAAGCTTAGGGCCAGATCCTCAAAAAAAAAAAAATCCTAGGGGATTGAGTAAGAGTGTTTGCTGAATTGGGAACCTCAATACTCAGCCCTAAACTATGTGTGCTGGCACGGGCTGTCTTCAGTAGCTGCAAATGTTTCAGTTTGGGAAGTCATTGCCATTTCTCTTTGCCTTCTGCCAGTTCTCAAAGGCCTTCCTTATTCTGTGCTCCTGGTAGAGCCAATTTACTCATACTGGAAAGAACCATGGTGTTTAACTAACCCTTATCTGTAAAACGGTTACAAGGAAATTTGGAGAGATCTCAGTCTGTGCCTTCCAAAGTCCATGTCAGTGAACTGAGTGGGATTTTTGTGGTACACCTGAAGGACTTCAAAACCTGTCACGTACTTCAGCAAAACTCCTTATGACATTGCTGAATGCTTTGTCTGAATCAGGGTTTGTAGTCCCAAAAGGAGGAAAAATAACTGTAGTAAGTACTTAAGATTTGGGTACCTTGTTGACTTGTGGTGTATCTAGCTATGTTAGGCAGTCTCGATGCAAAGGTCTCCAAACAAGTAAGCTTTGGAGCTGAAAATGCTGAGAAGCCTGGATAAGTGGCAGGCCTCAGTGTCACTGCGCCGTGTACCCAGCTCTCTGCTGGGGGATCTCTGCTGTGGCAGAGCAGCTTGAGCCACCGGCATGCCCCAGATTCCTTTCCAATACACACCAAATTTGGGGGAACCTAAGAAGCTTTCCCTTGCAGAGTAACCATCCAAAGTAGCCAGCGGAGAGAGACCCAAAACTCTTTGGCCAGCTCCATCTCCTCGCGCCTGGGCTCCCAGCCAGGTGCCCCTCGTGCAGTGCAGCATGGTCTGGCTTTGCTCTTCTGCCCGGGGCTATTGCTCTGCCCTGCGGGGTGGAACCATCCCATGCCTAACTGGATTTGGAGCCAGTTCTGCTGCCTCCCGGGAGAGCACGCTAACAACCAAACCATTCCTATTTTGCATGGAAAGACATTAAAGAGGGGTGAGGGAAGATAAAAAGATTAAGTCTGCCGGCTGGGGTGCTGATGCACAGTCTGGGAGGGTTGCCTTCCGCTTTCTTGTCTAATGTGTAGTCAAATGCGAAGACAAAGAGGAACAGTTTCAGTGGGAAGGACTGGACACCCACCTCAGGAGGGAGAGCGGCATCCCAGGGTCCCGCTGTGAGACAGGAGTTAAAATTCCCACTTAAAATCAGGAAACCCAGGGGTTTGAGCCTGAGCCTCTGTATTGATGGCAAATAGACTAACTTGTGAGTTCTGTGAAAATGGCAACAATCCTTGATCCACAAGGTCGTTCCAAAACACCGCTGTTGAATCAGGCTGTGTGGACAAATTTTTATCTTGTGAACCTTGTAGGGAATTAGATATCACAGTTGCAATACAAGGGCACAGACGATCCTGCAAAGCAACAAAAATTCTGCTTAGCACATTTTATCAGCAGAGACTGAGACATTTGCAAAATCTAGGCTCTTTCAAACTAGCTGCACGAGGTTTCTGAGTATCTTATTTCAGACTCCTGAAGTGTCAGTTAGGTAAGTGTGTCACTTCATGACTCTAAGCTTTCCAGATTTTACCTTGTTTGGTGTTTTTAAATTCTTCCTGTAGCTGTTCTCCAGTGATTTTTTCTGTTCCTTACGCTGCATCAGTCATATATCAAGTTGTGGCTACTCCCCGGTGGCTTGCAGAGAACAATAACATAGGTGAGAAAATATGCCCGCTCATATATTTTGATTGTTTGACTCTCTCCTATATCTCTCTGGAATATACTTCTACCTGTGTGCTTATTTACATATTAATGTGCAAGTAGTTGCAGACCAATGTATTTAGCAGGACTCAGAAACTGGGGAATAATCTGTAGATAGTAGAAATATATCATTTTGATTTACACTCTAACATTTAAATGTTCTGAGGTCAGACCTCTGAGAGAAAATAATTCACAACTGGATATATAGCTTCCACAGGCTGTACGTTTATTGCCAACAAGTACAACACAGATTGTTTTTTACGCGCCTGCTTTTTATTGCTTTAGATGCTGTTGCAGGATAGTTCACATAAACATTTATATAGGGTTTGGAAAACAGTTGTTAGCGAGGAGGAAGCTTTTGCTGTTTACACAGCCTCCGAACAAAGCCACCGCGCGGAGCTTCCTGTAATTGACATGTGGGCGGGTTTCTTCAAGTCACTGACTGGAAGAAGTGAGTGTCTGAGATTTATTCCTGACAGGACTTAAATTACTGGTAGCCTGACACATTTGTGAACAATTACTAGACACTGAGGTGTTTAAAGTAATGGGTACAGTTTGCTCAAGGGATGGGGAAGTTTTGAAACCATTAAAACAAAATGATTTTCCATTAGATTAGTAAAAAGTGAATGCATATGTTTATTTTTCTAAAATACACGGGTATATTTGACTTCTTGAATAATTTTTATCTCCAAGTGCACATGCTTAAAAATCCTCTTTGTTCCCTTAACAGTAGGTTACGATGCATTTGTACGAGCACTGGTTAGCTGAGCTCATAGTCAGTTCTGAACGTGACACCTGAGCTCGCAGTCTCCCAGAAGGTGAATTCACTGAGGACATCTTGATTAGAAAAAGGATCTTACTGTTAAGTTGTCCAAAAGAATAACAATATCTAGTTTTTGCCCTGTTTTTGTTTATCAGTTCGAAAGAGGAAATGTGAAATGTCCTAGAAGTTACTGCCTTATACATTTGACCATTAAATACTGTGAACATTTATGGGGGAAAATAAATAAATAAATAAATAAAAGGTTAACTCCCTCATGAATCTACACTACGTTTATTCATCTATTTGTAACTCTTCAAAGTAAAATTTATATTTATTTCCAGTATATCTGTTCACTGTTCATACTCCTTCCATTCCTCTAACAGAACCTGGGGCTAGGAAATGCACTTCATCCTAACCCCCTCGATTTCCTAGTAGCCACTTGAGAGACTTCTGTCGCAAAAGGAATAGGTTATTGCCCCTGGATTGCCAAAGGATTTTCAGAAGCGTCCTACATGCACACTGAACTGTGTGTACACAGTTTTATCCATCTTCCCTCATTAATCATGATCTGCTGTACAGGTGCTGTCTCTGCAACTCATGTTATTCTGATGTTCTGTGATAAAAGTGAATAAAAATATTAAAACTACATACGTCTACTAATAGTCAAAAATAAAAGATGTAGATGGTGAACATAAATCAGGATTTTTAGAGCAGACTGGTAAGCCTGCTTCACTCCTAGTGTAACAGTTAGAATCTAGATCGTTCTTCCTGGCTGAGTCAATAAAAATGTTTATACATGTCTTCTGTGCAACGTGGCCACACAAAGAGCTGCAAAAAATGTTTGTTGTACTGGTCCTGGATGCAAAGCTGTGAGTGTTGCTTGCACTGCTGTTGATCCAAGAATTTGGATTCTCCAAGTCAGGCTGCCAAAAATCATGGCACTGGTTTAAGCACATTAAGATTTCACACACACACAATTGATACTGGTTTTTAGTTACTGTTCCAACCAAGAGTAAGACAGTACTTTAAAGAAACCAAAAGGCAAAATGCTTATGTAGTCACATAGGCCGTGTTAGACAGGACGTCTAACTGTACCCACTGGTTTATTGGTACCCCTACAATGTCAGTGTGACAGCGTTTTCCAATGGGTAATTTACTACTGTGAAATATAAACCTTTTCCTTATGTTTATTTAGTATTCTTCAGGAATGAATAAGCATCCGTGTGTCTTTCTAGCCTTCCCATGCAGCCTTCCAGATTTCAACAAGACCAGGTATTACCAGAACAGTTTATTTCTGCCCCCGAAACACTCGGTTAGAAGGAAAGGATCATTTATCAGGTAAATGATGACAGAAATGGAAAGCTGTAAACACTTCTCTCCCATCATCATTGAAGTGTTCAGCATTTGACCTGTTAGATGCACATTACCTGTATTTCCTACTGTTGTTCCTCCTTTGCTAGCTCATTTCTCCAGCCAAAAATAATCTCAGGATTTCTCAAGTCATGGCTTTCAGCTAGCATCCTCTCTTGCTCCCACCAATATCTGTAAGACATTTCTCTGCCCACTGACTCACCAGCCTTTGAGTCTCTCCCAGCAGGAGGAAGAATATCAGCCAGGTGGCTCTTCACTGCTGCTGGCTGGAGCCGAAGGCTTTGGCAAAAAGCAGCCAGCAACCTAGCTTATACATAGGAATATGCACAGGTGCATGTAAACATGAAGGACAGAGGGACAACAGTTAAAAAGTAGTAAATTTTGCTATGAAAGGACTGGACTCTCATTGCTGAATGTGAACTCCTATCCCTCAGGTAGATTCTTGTGTAGTGCTTCAGGAAATCCCTTTCTTGCCACACCTCCCTCTTCAACACAACTTTTGTTGTGATCCGCCTGGGAACTACCTGTTTTGTTTTTTGTTTTTTTGTTTTTTTTTGTATTGCCATAGGATTAGGAAAATACGAACACAAGGAGCAGGTATAGTTTCTGCCGTTAGAGACTCCTTCCAGCTCACTACTTTCTGTAAAGCAGCCATCACCATGAGCAATGAGTTAATTGCTCGAAGTAGTTTCCTGGCCAGTTGTGCCACAAAAGTTAAGGTCTTCCAGTCTTATAGACTGTCTCTGGCATAGGCGCACTGTTTAGACACTGGGCACAAATTTTACTTTAATGCACAAGAGCAGTACATACAGCTCTTCTACATACATGGAAAATAAGATAGTCTGTGTCTTTTTGAAGTAATTTCCAAAGCGATGTGCACTGGCTTCATTATGGTGAGAGTTTCTGAAAGTCTGTCCCATGTGCTGTGTGTAGGACACCGTACACGATGTTAGTCAGCTAACCCACTATCTGTTCTCCATTTGAACCTATGTGGAAGATTCTGTAAACCCATAAAGAGAGAGTTTTTATTCCCTACTTGTTTTCTGTGTCAGTTCTTGATACATTGAGTAGTAAAACAATTTGTAGCATGCTGTTAGCACAAAGCAATGAAAAATAATACCAAAAATAAAACATGAAACTGCAACGAATGCATCTATTTTTACACACAGTGTTTTGTCTCAAGGAAATTTCAGAAGCTTCAGCAAAAGAACCCAAAACACTTTCAGGGTATCAAATCACCATAGGGATGGCTTTCTCTGTTTTTGCAAATTTCATTATTGTCCTTGTGTATTTGGGGAAAGGAACAAAAAGAACTGCAGATGTTCCAAACTTTCTATGGTCTTTTACAATTATTCAGGGTGGTGCCGCTGCTGTAGACTAACTATGTGCTGTTTTGCTCACATATTCATAAATTTTTCTCATTTGTGAGAGTCACTGAATAGAGCATGTGAATTGTTTTACCCGGTAGGTGGTGGAGCAATAATGAAGCATTGTGATTAAGTAGTGTTGGAACATCTTATCTTCCTCACTGAGTGGGAGGCACCATTAGTAGTAAAAGTAATTACCTGTGTAGAACGTGCTGATTGCATTGAGTATCTACTCCATGACACAAAGAATGTCTTCTCAACTTTAGGGACTTTAAGAGATCTCCATTTACTGCTAATTTCACATTTTAAGCAATAGTGCATAATTCTTTTGATTTTTCTTTGGTGTTGAAATTACAAATAAACTTTGAAAGAGCTTTTTCTCCTCATCAAAATTCTGTCCTTGTCATTGGTAGCTACAAAGAGAGGATGATCAGAAAATCACACAAAAAAACAGGAACTGTAAAAGCGGGGTATGAGCAGGGTACGTGCCCAGGCTGACTTGCCCACTGCTCGGAGGGGTTAGATGACTGTCTTGGGCAACATCTGCAGGCAACTCAGGGTCTCCTGCAGAACTAGACCGCAGTGCCCTAAGTATCGAACAGCGTTACTCTATAGGAACGATGCAGATGATGATTCAGACACGGGACATCAACACCGAGCATTGAGAGAAGGTCTCAGCTTACAGAAAATCCTTTAACTGGGGATGTGTGGGAGGCTGTTGCCACTGATGGCATCAGTCGCTTACAGGGTTATTCTCACAGAAGCCAATCTGTAGTATAATACACTCTGTCCTAAGGTCTGCATTTTGTAAGCATTCATCCATCTGCCTGACAGTTTCCAGTAACTTGGGGAATAAAATATTAAGATATGATGAAAATAAGCAGTTCTTTCTATCATAGGAAAACGAATTTATTTTCATTTCATCTATAGATTGTAGCTCTAGTAAGTCTTGTATCTCACGTAGCTGTGAAATCAAACCTCACTGCCTATCTTGTACTTTAAAAACCTTTTAGCTTCTATAAGAAACTTATAAAAAGTCCTGGGATCCAAAGGGACCTGTGGGTTTTAAGCTAAGAAAGAAAACTGACAAGAGCATTTGTGGTTTGTTCTAGATCTGATTCAAAGCCTGCTGGAATCCAAACAAAGAGAGTTTTAAGATTAATATCTGGGATTTGAACATAATGGCTAACATAAATGCAGTCCTGCTACGCTCCTGAAAAGTACCTGAACACATTTGTAATAATGTAAGGGTTAGATGACTGTGTCGGGCAACATTTGTAGACAGGTAGAGTCAATTAAGGTAATTGACGGAAGAGAAAAAGCCTTGTGAATTTTTCTCTGTTCTCTGTATTACTTTATAGGGGCATTTCCTTTGGTAATTGTAGGAGTATATGAGGTCATAATGATTGGAGACAGGCAGAAACTTTAATGAAGGTGACAAACTGCCATTGAATTGATTGCTTATTTCTCTATCTTGTAAGATCTCTTCCACCTATAAAAGGAGAACATTTGTTTAAAGAATAGTATGTTTTTAGTCAACAGCCTTAATTTCAGACTGTTTCAGAGGGTTTTGACATTTTTTTCTGCTACAAATACAGTTTCTAAATGATGTTTCAAAGTTTGGGGCTTTGTGTTGATGCTTGGTGGTGGGTTTTATTATTATGATTATTTTATTTTTTACATCTCCTGAGGGCTTTTTTTTTTTTACTATTTTTTTTTTTAATATCTCTGAATTAAAATGACCTCTTTCTTTGTTGTTATTTGTTTGTTTTTGTTGGATAGTCTGTGATGCATTTTTCTCATTATATATATGCATACATATATACACAGTGGAAATATATTCAAAACAAACATACAAAAATTTGCAAGTGCTTTTATGAATCAAGTAAACCCAGGTAATGATTAACACTACATGAAATTTGGCAATTTTTCTTTGCAAAAGTGAATGCAACATTTTTTTTCAGTATTAGTTTCTGTGGGCTTGGTTTAGCTTGATTAAAAATAAATGAAAAGTCAAAGCGAATTTCAGGCTAAATGGGTAAGATCCACCCAGTTTTGTGCAGAACCGTGCAATGGCATGTTTTGTGTTTTTAATTTGCAGACTTAAGATTGGCTTCAAATTGGGCCTGAGCTGATTTTATTCTTACTGGTTTCAGAATAAACTGAAATATCAGAGAAGTCTGGAAAATATTTCGGCAATACAGCCCTGAGTTTAACTGAGACCAAAATCAGGCAATTTTGCATAACATGGATTGTATTTCTATAATTTCCAACTGTAATTTCATGATTTAAAAAAAAAGATATTTTTTGTGAATATCTGTTGTTCATTGCTGGTGTTTACAGAAACTAACTGCCTTCAAGGACACCAAGCAGGAGATTTCCGTTCCTTACTGTGGCATGAAAACAGGGGACAGAGATTTTACTCATAATAAGAATATAAGCAGCATGAAAATTTGCACAGTAGGATCCATCTTAGCATTCTTTTCCTAAACTCTACTGAAGTTCAGGACCACTCCTGTTCTGCGTGATACCTTTCAGTACCACTCAAGGATATGTTTGATAGTCCAATGTGCCCTCATGTGCTTTAAAGCAGGATAATATTAAAGTTCCAAATTAGCTGTGCTCGTTAAAGTATTCCAGAATATCTGTGTCTCCAGCTACTAACTGTAAATGAGAACACCTTTATCTTGTAATCAGGTAGTAGATAAATCATTATTAGTGGCAAACTTTTATATTGTGCTGGGATCCCATTGTGCTACAAATAGCACAGTCATTGAAAATGGCAATTGCTGATCTGGCTTTCTGATTAGTCCAGTAAATTACAAATGCTCATTATACACAATAAAATTTTAGCCTTGCTGAAATGTGTGCCAGAATTTGTATTCAGTAAAATACATAATGTTTTCACAAATATGCTGGCAAACACTAGATTTTAATTTTATTTTAAAGTTATCTATACTGCTGATGGTGAAACTACAGTGCATGGTAGTGAGATATGTGCCCTACGTGTATCAAACCCAAACAGGCTGGCAGAGATGGATGGTCCATGCAGATATGATGTGAGTTGTTTATGCACACAGGTGATTGGCCAGATTTGTTCAAGAATTGCTTGGATCAGAGGAATCTAAAATCTGAGAAAGGTTCTGGAGTGAAGCATAGATGCACGTGCTTAGCTAGCACCAACAAAAACACTGCACTTCTTGTTTTAGGAACAGAGTCCAAATTTTGAATCTTGATTCATATCCATTGCTTAGACACAGAGAAATGTAACTCCAAGCAAAAACTTACACAGGAGGGAGAGAAAAATAAAATGTGATGTTTTGGTCCAAGTGAGTTTGTTTAAGGAAAAAAAATTGAAAAAGCATTTTTGGCAGTTAAAGTGTTATGTGGGCTTACAGTCCTTTTTGGAATATGCAAGTGTGTCACAATCAATATTGTTCTTGATAAAACTGAACCACAGACAACCCTTTTTTTATATATATAAAAAAAAAAACAGACCCCGATCCCCAGACTAAGTAATGAAATTTGCAAAGGAAAATTCATAATATGTGATGGAAAAAAGATACATGCACCTGATGTTAGTTAGTGGGGAAAATATTGGACAGAAATTGTTAGCATGATGGGAAATTAAATTACTTTAAACAGTATTTGAACATGAAGGGAACCAAAATTTGATTAGGGAAATCATTTCAGATATTCTTTTAATTCTTTCTAAGTCCAAAAAGCTCCCCTCCCAGCTAACTCCCTAGAACCAATCAGCCCCAAACTGCCACATTTATAAAGAGACCCTGGAGTGAAGGGTCCAGCATGCGGATCTTCTAACTCCCAGCTTTCCCGTGGCTTTCAGCACCTCATCTGGGCCAATCTCCCCAATCTCCCAGTCTTTTATTCACACCGAGAAGTATCTCTCAGGTAATCCAAGGGTATCTAATTGCAGTCTACTTATCCACATGACTTCTTGATGAGATGGATGTGCTTTCTAGGATATTTCCACCCTATTCTCATTTGGAGTCTTCATTAGTAAACTGTTGGGAATAAACACTATAAAGCTGTGCTTGTAGAGCATTTGGGAGCATGGAGTGGGGAGGCCAAGAGAGAAAGCCAAGTGAGTTGCACAGCTCTGTTCATAGAACGGTTGATTTCTGGTCATCTATAAGCCTAGTTTCCTACTTCTCCCCCATCCGTAATGCATTTATGCAGGCAGGAGTCTTGTTGGGGCAAAGGCAGCCCTTTGGCAGGGACTGACCTGCAGGCTCCTGGAGGTATTTAGGCACTGGCTGGAGTCAGACTTCAGCACCTAAACAGGGGTGGGAGCAGAAGCTGCCCAAAGCTACAGAACAAGCCTGCAGCTGGCACCGTCTCCTCTAATCCAAACCTTCCCCTGCCTGCTGAACCATCTCTAGGTTTTCATAGGAGCTGCCCCTGATAATCCAGGCAGGATCACAGGAGATAGGATGACCCATGGCACCATCGGGGTGTTTAGGGAGGGAGGGGATGACTACCTGGACAGAACTGCAACCAGTTTGCTGTCTTTAGCACCCCATTTCTTACATGACATTAATGTGGAGATCAGAGTCAATAAAACACATGGAGGGAAAATGTATGATTCCAATTTACATTAAGGAACTTAAAAGTTGTGAAATATGTGAAGAACAAACTGTTGTGAGAAAATAAGTGCCAGCCTTCCTGCAAATTTTGTATCTGATTCTGCAGGCATGGGAAGTCTTCAGCGCTGTTCCTGACTTGGCTGCCAGTTTATGTGGGAGGGGAAACAGCCATTTTGCTCGAGGGAAATAGTTTTTTTAAAGTTCCATGATGAGAAGGGGTTTTGTTTGTTTGTTTATTTTTGTTTTCCTGCATGAAATGAGTTTTGCAGTTTAAAATAATGGCTCAAAGGCTGAATTCTGGCTCCATTGGCTTCAGCTGAGATGTTACACATGTGCTTCTGTGTTGAGATTTTGGCAAGTTCACTTTGGTTATAGATACGTATACGCACACATACAGATTGTGTGTGTGTACATATAAATGTACACACATTTAAGCTTTCATCTGGACTGCATTTTTAGTGTTTCAGACAATGCATTGTTCCAGTGTTATGGATGGCAAAGATAAAGCACAAAAAATACAAATCATAACAAAGAAAAACAAATCTTCCATGTCCTATCCCAGCCCCTGCCTCTCACCAAGCAGCATGTTTATTTCTTAAATTTTAGGGGGCAGATGTTGTAAAAAACAACTGGCCATACAGCATTTGCCTTGTAGGAATCTAAGGAGAGAGGGGATTTGGGGCAGGGTTAACCAGTATTTAGGAAACCGAATGAAGTGGGAAGATTTTCAAATGTGTTCTACTGGGCTCCCATCTCCTGGGCACAGAAGGAATCTGGGAGTTTCTTTTGAAAATCTTCCTTTTCTGTAGGTGTTGTATTGGAAGCTGAAGCTCTGAAAATCTGGCCTTTGAGACCCATTTTTAAAATATGATTTCTGCTTTTTCAGACACAATTTTGTGATCCCAGCTAATTAGGAGAACAGCCATGTGGTTAGACATCTGAGTGCTAGTCTTATTGCTTGTAACAATGACCATGCTGGTCCAATGTGGTTTTGTTGTTATTTTGTGTATTGCTTTTTTTTTCTTTTTTTTTTTTTTTGCCTTTTTTTTTCTTTGCTTTCAGAATATACTGGAATCTGGTTTTCAGGCTGTGCTGGACTCCATTCTTGACGTTGTAACAAATACAGTTGCTATTCAGTAAGACTGTTGCTGATGGACTCAAATTAAATTTCAATTGAAATGACATATTTTATTTTCCAACATCAGTCTCTCCCTTCCCTATTCTACGTGTGCTTTCAGACCACCGGTATGGGAGAACTGCTGTGTGACTCTTTGACTTCCAATTCAGGCATCCAAAATCAGAAACCTAATAAAGCTTTAAGTATCAATTGAAATTAAAATTTAGGTACAAAAGGTGTTTTAGTCAATTCTCCAGATTGCAAGCTTACTTGCAGTTGAGTATAGCACGTTAACACAATTTTACATTTATATTAAAAAGTGACTTTCAGAGACCCCAAGCAAGAGAGTGAAATTAAGTATTTTATGAGAAACTATGCCCTCAGCTGACATTTTTTGGAACAGGGCAAGAGTAATCAAGGGCAAAAATTTGTGTTTTGTTTGTTTGTTTTTAACTTGGTTAGCAATCTGAAGGAGAAATTATTCCATCTAACTGGCTGATATTGCATGCTCTAAATGCACTACGGAGCTTGATCTCCAAACAGTAATACATCTGATACGTGCGTGTTGGCTTCATGGCAGTTATTCAGAGAATTAGAGCCGACACCACATTCAAGAAGGAGACTATTCAAAGGCAAAAAATATCTCAAAATGTAGCTGCAAACTTTCATGACAAAATTAATAAGGAAATATTATTTCTTGTCAATCGTGCCAGTTTCTCACATAAAGCCACTGATGATAAGCACAGAGTAGTTGTGTTTTATATTTCTTTTTACTTAGCTCTTACTAATTGTTGACAGGCTCCCAGGATGTTAGAGCCTGAACCTGTTTGTGTTACCAGCCTGCTTGTCCCCCAGGTACAGCTGTAAAAAACAAAGCCGTAGCCCAAGAGATTTGTGTTGGGATTACAGAAAAAGTGAATAACATTCACTGCTAGGAGGTAGGTCTTCTACTTCATCGGCTGCTTTTATATTACCATGTTATTATTTCTATACTACACCTTTGCTAAAAGTGTCAAGAGCAGCTCCTCTCTACCATCACTGTGCTGCAATTTCTTCCCTATCATAGTTATTACTTATGATATAACAGCATTCAGTCAGGATTAAGACCTCATTGTGCACAGTATAAATACACAACAAGATACAGGCTCTTTCACAAAGACTTCACAGATTGTCACCATACCTGATCAAGAGCAGATTACTCACTTGAGTCAAAACTGCTCAACGGGCAGAAGTGTCATGGGTTTAGGAGCTGATCCAGCCTTTACTGGAAATAAAATACCTGGTGATTTCAGGGTAAGAGAAGCCTAAATGCAGTAATTCTGCGTGCAGGTGGTTGGTCTCAGGATGTTTAAATGAATGCAATATAACACATCAGAGCTTGTCAAGGCCTACAGTTGGCTCAGTTTGGGTGGCAATTCCTCCTGGAAATCACTGTCAGATGGGCTAGGGGAGGCTAGGATGAATAACGTGAACGTATCCATGGTGAGGATGTAAGAAGGGAGGCAAATCGTTGTGGTGGGTGGTGGGATTTGGATGTGGAGGCTAGTGTTACTGCTAATTTCTATTTGAGCTAACTTCTATTTTGGATATTGCTAATATTTCATTTAGTGGGTTGAGAATCGATTCACCAAAGCCTGCACTGTGTAAAGCACAGAATGCTGGGAAAAATAATTTTCACTTGGTTACAAAGACTCTAGTTTTCACACACTTAGCAGTCTTCCATCTCGGCTGAAATCCACAATTTTTTTTCCCTCCATTATTCTCTTCATTATGTTCTAGATACCCAGGAGCCTGATGCAGAGCTCTTGAAAGCAAATGAGAAACTTGGTTTTATTAGGCCTCATTTAAGGTTAGTGATGAGTATAGCATGTCTGCATTCAGCTTGTTCACCGTGTCCCCTCACACTGACAGTGGAGAAGTTGGTCTCATCCTTTCCAGCCCATGCTCCCTACAACAAGACGTGTTTCCCCATCAAGAAACTTTACTTAATTCCAGGGGTTTTACTGCAGTTGGCTCTTATATGAGAGCACCAAAAACCAAAAGAAGTGGATTCACTGCAGAGTCTTGCCACATTCATCTGGCCGGATCCATTCATCTTGTTGCCATTCTCACTCCAGTTTTGCAAGCATCCATGCTGACATCCCATCTTGAACATCTGCATTAAGGCTGTCAGGAAAACA
This sequence comes from Oxyura jamaicensis, assembly GCF_011077185.1. Taxonomy (NCBI): domain Eukaryota; kingdom Metazoa; phylum Chordata; class Aves; order Anseriformes; family Anatidae; genus Oxyura; species Oxyura jamaicensis. The sequence goes on from NC_048912.1 coordinate 8,722,789, forward strand.
GGTGTCAACATTTTTTTCAAAAGGCAAAAATCCAGTCCCCTGTGGCTGCTCCAGGCTTCCTGGGGTAGAACAGACCTAGAGAGCTTTGCATCTTTGCTTTCTGTAACACGACAGTGGCTCCCCGCTGGAAATCACCTGGATATTAACCAGTAAAAGAAAGCAAGAGGGAAGGCAGGGTGGGCATTCTTCCTTCCCTTTCCACTGGAGACCCTTCAGTGTGTAAGGAGTGTATTTTGTTTTCTTACGTTTACTTGTGTTATGGTGACTTTGATCGACGTTAACTCAAATCAAAGAGCTATTGTAGTAGGCACTGCATACTCAGGTAACAAAGCAGGCACTCCCTACCATAAAGGCTGTATGATCTGAAAAGACTAAAAAGAAATGAAGGGTGACACCCATTTTACAGCTGAGATTGAGCAACTTGTTTAAAGTTTCATGGCGAATAGATACGCTGTTCTGGGTCAGAGATAAGAATTATACTGCTTCTGCCCTGAGTATTGTGTCTCTGTGCGTGCTTTCCCCCAGCGCATTGCTGTACACCAAAACCTCCCTCTTCTTCTAGTGCCGGAGCCCAATCTCTGTGCCTGGTATTCCAGCATGTTATAGATGTCTTTGCTTACAATTCAGGATCACGTCTGAAATAAAAAATGAAGCCTTCAAGATTAAATCCAGCACAGGATTTAGGTACTTAAAGTAGGATTTGAGTGGTATTTTGATACTTAAATGTAAAGTTGAGACCAGTGAGATGCTGCCAAGATACTGCATTATCCCGGGGAGTGCCTACACTCCTTTGGTTTCTCAGTTTATGATCTTTAATGTCTTAGGAGGCTGATTTTTTTTTTTTTTTTAATTATTATTATTTTAATACATTTAGTGAATGTTTTGCTTGAGAGGGTTGAATATTTCTGCCCCTACTACCTTCATAAGTATGTGGTGGATTCTCAAACTGGCCCTGTGAGTCTGCATCTAGCCAAGCTCCTGGCAAAGCCCCGCAGGAATGACCACTTTCTGGTAAAACATGGCACTCACGAGAAACAGTGAGCATCATCACACTTTCATCCCCTCCCAGGGTCTGGGATACCAAAGTTCTGAGTCTGTATCATCTGCTTTCTAGGAGGATTTCAGCCTCTTGGAGACCTGGGAAAACACACTTCCTGTCAGCTGAAGCCACGCAGCGAGGGAGAAAATATTTAGATTAATTGATGCAGCAGGAGAGGGAGAAAGAAAACTAAAACAGGAAGATCCCTTTGTCATCTGGTGGGGACAACTTACTGATAAGGATTAATTATGGGGGCTGACCTGGCTCCCGGGAGTGTCCCTAAATTTTGTCTAGTAACTTCAAAGAAAGGGGTTTTAAAGTTCTGGGAGCAGAGAGCAGCAGCAGGACTGTTCAGTTTGAATTCGTTTGTGTGCAGCATCACAGCGCTTACAGAAGGGCTGCCCACTCCAAGCACAGGAGCACCACCAGGGTGACTTGGGGCATCCCCAGCAGATGTGGGTTTAACTCCCCGAGGCAGAGGAGTGAACACGGCTGAGTCTCCCCTGTCCTGGGTGAATGTGCTAACTGCAAGGCTGCTACCAGAAAATTAATGTCTATGCTCATCAGCTGCATTTTTAAAAGCAGCTTCCAGACTGGGGGCTGGCTGGGGAGGGACACCACCCTGCAGCCCGAAGTGGGGTGTCTGGAAGACAAGACTGAAGAGCCAGCCCTGGCCTGGAGCCTTTTTTCAGGGTAGTCCTCAGCAGCTGTTTGCAGCGCCTTTGACTCCAGCCTGCCTCGGGGCGGTGCGTGTTAACTGATTTGGATGCCCTTCTGATAGATCTGCTGTCCTCTCACTGTGCATGGGGGGCCTGGGCTCCACTCGCAGATGGCTGCATCCCCCTTCAGAAGTGGGCTCAGTCCTCCACTGAAGTGGGTCGCCGGAACATCGCCAGCAAATCCCCCCGATGGCACTGTCTGTGGGCTGGGAGGTGTCAGAGCGTTGTAGTTAAAGGGATGGAAGCAGAGGTATGTCTCTCTTCCTGCCTTGTTTTCAGTACTTTGACGTAATGTGAAGCATTTTGCCAGCTGCGGTTTTCTGAGAACAGATTGGTAAACTCTGACTTGTTGCATCAGCCTGACAGCTGACTTCCCACACAGTTCAGTGTCTGCAGCACTCCGCTGGGGCCAAAACTGAGCAGTGATTCATCTTCTAAAACAGGTCCAGCACACCAACAGTCTATTAGTTGTAATAATGCTGAGGATGGGTGGGAGGTAGTTTAACGCCCTTTGGACTCACTTTAAAATATCTCTTTGTCCTCTCTGTTGCTGGGTAGTCAAAAGAATATGCTTTGTTTGAAATTTTCCAGAAAAAAAAAAAAAAAAAAAATGTTTCAGAATACCAAAGCCTCAAATAGGAGCTGATGGCTCCAGTCTGGGCACAGACAATTCAGTTTGAGGGAATTTATAGCAAGCCTATCCTTAATGTGTCCCAGGAATTACTTGATTTGCTTGGTGTATTCTGTAGCAAAAGAAACTGGGTATACAAATTTAATACAGCCTAGGAGCTTGTGTTACAGTTTACTGTGTCCTTGGACAGCTGTAAATCCTCCTCTGATGTATTTGCTTAATATTTAGGCTTAACATGTTTTAACCACAAATCAGGCTACAATAATGAACCTGGAATCTGTCCAAGCCTTATCCCAGAGTCCCCACAAACAACTTCAGTCCCAGAGGTGAAATGATGGTGATCTACCTGTGAATGTCCCGAGTCCCCCCTCATTTTGTGACATGTGCTGAGAATAACAAGACACAATAAATCATGAGCCTGATCCTCAGCTAAGGCAGAGATTTACATTCCCCTGTGCTGATTTACACCAGTGGAGGAGCTGATTCCACCGTGAACAAATACAGTGTTTTAATCCACCAATCGATCCACAGCTCAGCTAATGAAACTTTGCAGCCCTTAAAATGTCCTGGCTCCAACTTGAATGTCTCCTGCATCTGGGTTTTCTCTCATCAGCACTTTAGTGCTGGTACTGCATTAAAAACGGCACACACGACTACAGTTAAGCTTTTCAATAATGAAGTCACTTTATTTATTGAGAAATTTCATCACAGGATACATGATTCTTGGCAGGGCAACTCCTGAGCAGGAAGCCTGCAGTTACAAAGGTATGCATAAACGTGTATAAGGGCATATTGTTTGCCTTCTTTTTATTACAGGAAGGATATGGTTTGGTTGTGTTTTTGATGAGTTTTATTTAATTGTACGCTGGGATTTTCCTAGACTTGAAGTTAAAACTTGACAAATACTTCTACCCCTCCTGTTACGTAGATGTGGGGAGAGGCTTGCTCAGTGTTTTGTGCTGGAGCTTGGCAGACCCCGCACCCAGGGCTTCATCCCGTGGGCACGGCTGGCTGGCCATCAGGGTTGGCGCAGGCATGAAGCCTTCCCATAATTGCTGGGGTTAACAGATGCTGTTCTGAGATCTGCATGAGAAAGATTCTGGTGAATCGATATTATTCCTTTTTAATTTTTAGTCTATAATCTTAGGGTTGCATTTTTTTTTTTTTAAAAAAAGGGAAAAACCTTACAAATAAATCCACTGACAAAATGTACTAGCTATAGACATTGATGATTTCTGCTTCCTATGGCTATTTGATTGCCTAATTACAGTCATTTTGAACTGATTGCATGCTCTTTTAATTTATTTCACAGCATTTGGCTGTAAGGAAGGACCTAATGCAGGGTATTTTTTACAGAGAGGAGTAAGTGTTCCTGAAAACAAATGCTCAGTACTTTCTAATTGAGGACCTCTCTGCTTAGAAGAGATGAATGAAAGCAGTAGCCTCTTTTATCCGTAAGGTAGAAAACTGAAGGTTTTGAGAAAAAGAATTTTTGGAAGCCTCTCTGGTTGGGTTGAACACTTATCCAAGCCCTGGCTAAGCAGCAAATTGTTATCTCTGGCTGGCTCCCAGGCTCCCGGATTAGGAACTGTGATGGGGTCTCGCTCTGGAGAGTACCAACCTTCCCATGCCAGCTCCCTGCTTCTACTCCAACCTTGATTAACTCATGAAATATAGAAATGTGATTAAAAAGAAGAAAGATGACTGGTTTTGTACCACAAGAAACATTTATTTCAGCTCCACTTATAACCAGGGGTCAAGGCTGAATGTAGTTTTAGGTGAGCCAGCTCTTTCCTTGTTCCTTGTACAGTTGTTTCTCCGGGGCGCTGTTAAAGCCTGTCTCCTCCTTCTAAAGAGTCATCTGCAAGTAGAACTGCTGCCTTCCTCAGTGGCCTTCTTGATTGCTTTCTAATGAATCATCTTGGTTAATCCATAGTAACATGATACAAAAATGGGACCCACACATTTGCCATCAGTTTTCTTTCGGGAGGTAAAGTTGCAGATAGTTTTACTACTGACTTCTCTGTGCTACAGATCCCATTATTTTGTGCCATCAACAGCAAACGCTTGTGCTGTAGCAGAGAAACAAAACTGTTCTTCATAAGCATTGTGCATCCTGAGAAAAACGCTGCTATCAATCCAAAATACAATTAGAATGATTTTGCCAGGTTATGTCAGGTTGTGAAAACAGTATCAGTAGAGGAAAAGAAAAATAAATAACTCTGATGTGTTTTGCCAACTCTCCGGTTCTGCGTTCTTTGCCTGGCTGGATGGATGGGGAAGGATACAGTTTATTATCAGTAGTTTAACACGCTTGTGAATGGTGCCTCATATTGCTAACCTATCAGACTAGCACTTAAGATGATTCAAATGCCATCTCAGGGGGGTAAAATGTACACAAAATAACTGCCGCAAACAAGTCAGCCAATACCAAGAACTACAATTCCGAAATCTGATTCCACATCTATTGTCAAGGTGTTTGTGTGCTTATTTTGACTGCACTGTTACCCCAAACTTTTCAGACAAATCCTTGCAAAGTCCCTCAAATTCACGTGGAAAGCTGTGATGTGATCTGGAGTCATTACAGCAGAATTAGTGGTGGGTGTCTTAATGTTTTTAACATCCCAAGGACTGTGACTGCTGGGGCTCCGCTTCTGCTGAGGGCTGGGCTGGGTGTTGTATAAACATGAACAAAAAGAGCGTCAGGTCTCCTTGTTTACAACCAGATAGGCTGTAGTTATTGGAACTCTGCAGTTACCAATCTAGCATTAATTTCACTTACAAATTGTCCAGCTGTTAATGTCACACAAATGCTTGCTCAGTCCTTTCTTTTAAGAGGAGTTCTGCCTGAAATGGTTTTGCTAAAAAGAGCACAAAAGTCTTTTTGCTCCAACAAATTATCTATAATCGGGGCTGGTTCTGAAAAGACTTGCACAACTAATAACTTTGCCAGCAAGAATAGCTTCATTAAAGAAGCGACATTTCCTCAAAGAAGTGGTTGCAGAATTGGGCCCGATGATCGCTGTGAAATTGTTTCTGCAAAGTGATTTTAACGGCATTTATATTGTTTACTCTAACAAAGAGACTCTGAAGATAGCGACCTTTGAGCTTTGATTTTAGAAGTTATGTGACTAATCCAGTTTTTACAGATGGTTGTTTTTTTATTTATTTTTTTTTTATGTTCATTGCAGACTTCAAGGGAATGCTTGAACGGAACAGGATTTGAACCTAAGCTTCCCAATGTTTCTGCTTTGGCCTTGTACCAGTAATTATATAAAGATTGATTTCATAAGCTCAAGCTGTTGTGTTAGTGAAAATTTTGTGCAAGGAACATCCATTTTGTTGGATTTCACCAACAGCAAGGAAGATCACCTTGCTCAAAACATCTTAAATGCTGTAAGTTAATTTAAAAAAAAAAAAAAACAAAAAAAAAAAAAACAAGAATCAACAACAGCAACAAACTCCTGGAATCTTAGTGCCCTGACAGAGACCTTCTAAAGTGCAAAAGACCCAGTCCTGCTTTGGAACCCATCTGGACTGTGATTAGGTGAACTCCTCTGTAGTGCCATATTTACTAGCCAAAAGCATGTGTTGCTAATTCAGTATGTCTCAAGTCACAGCCTCACATCTATAAAGTTTCAGCTTAGCAGGAAAACATGAAAAAGCACTCTTATATTAATCAGCAGTGCCAGAAATAAACCTGGATATCAGGAATTTAAACCTCATACTGCTCAGATGAATGCTGCAGCCTACAGTCTACAGCAGGGCTGTATATTTCCTCTCTGTGAAGGATGAATGTTAAAAAAAAAAAAGAGTTAAAAATGCATTTACTTAAAACACTTATCCTTGTAAGAGTGCTACATAAAATGTACCTAAAAAGGTATTTTTCTTCCACAATTTAGGCAAACAAAATTTTTTAGGTAGATATTATCACCTGGAGAGAGCCCAATAATAAGTAATTTAGTCTGGAGAGGGGTTTTGTACGTTTCTGATTAATATTTACAAAAGGCTTTGTGTATTTTTGCTCTAACGCTAATGAGGCAGCAGATCAAGTTTAACAAAAAGGACACTGTAGATTGAAATATGGTATTGTGCCCATCAAAGTCTGCCTCCTCTCTGCTTGGCTTATGATGAATACCGTTCTTTAATAGCGGGCTGGTGTTCGTGAAAAACTTATTACAGAGACTAAGAGAGAAGCCAAGAATGAAGGAATGCCTGACTGGCAGCAATCAATCACTCCCTTTTAAAGATGAACTGATCCTTCTTTTTTTAAAGTAACACTTCATAAAAAGGTCTCAAACATAAATATGCAAAGCATTAGAGCAATTACATTCTGCGTGATCCCTGCAGTATTTCTGGTACATGGCTTGACTTTAGTGTGGTGTATATAATGAATGCAGTAAAATGGCAAATCTCTCTAAAAGAAGACTGATATTTAGAGGAAAGTTCTTGCTGAAGAGTGTTAATTATCTGGAGCAGTAAAGTGAGATTATTTAGATTACTTTTAACAACATGGCTCCATATAGGCTTTATTTTATTTAGGACTTTTTTCTTTTTTTGGTAAATGAGGTTGATGTATTTAAGAAAAAGAAAAAAAGAGCCGAATACATATCATCGATACACAGATACCCAAAGTGGACAAGGGACTGATAAATTTAATGGCTATCACATACAAATACGTTCATCTTTACATGCCTAATTTGCATATGCATTTTCTGCAACTGTGCCTGCAATCACAATCATTTTACATGCAAATGAGGCATACAAACATGCAGTTTTAAGAGAAGTTGAGTTCTCTATATGTAGTGCAGAAATATTTCTCTTTTTTAACACATATTTATTTGGTTGTGACTTCCCAACTAGCAAGTTGCAGACCCTTATTCAGTATTTAACAACCAAATCCCCAGAACATAATGTACCACTTTTAATGCAATATGGCAGGGCTGGAAACTGAAATTGATGTAGAAGAAAGTGTTTTTTTTTTTTTTTTTTTTTTCAACCACCAGAAAAACTTTTGCTCCACACAGCAAAAGCACAGAGTTAATTTAAGAGGTGCAGCCCAGATATTTCATTCAGGTACCAGGAATTTTTAATGACTTGTTATTTTTACCCTGTTTAGAGAACACACTTTCCATTTCCAAGGGTCTGCTGCTCTTTTTTAAAAATAACGCTAAGAACGGCTGGACAGTTGCTGTCAAATGTAGGGGCTGGTAAACTGTAAGATGTTAATGAACTAGTAACTGTAGAATATAATATTAGATCCAAACTGTGTTTTTTAATATGGCGCAGTTGAAAAGCATGAGCATCACAACAGCAAAATGTCAGTAGTGAAACACCTGGTGGGTCTTTGAGACCTCCAGTGGGTTCAGCCTCTGCATAAACACTGTCAGGAGAGGAGAATCAGCTCGAGTTTGTGGAGTTCAGTGAAAGTCAGAAATATTTTCTTCCTTTCAGAATAGGAAAATGACATTTGGTGAAAACGGAGGTTCTTTCCCCTTGCAGAGACAGTGTGGGTTACTCATAAAAGCATAATGGCTTTCATTCAGAGGTGCCATATGGCTGCTTATAAGATTTCTGCACAGCACTTGCTGTAGCAGTAACTAAACAAATGGCACTATAGTACAATATAATACCTGTCAAGAACAGTGATAAAGAATGTTTTATTTCTCTGCTCTCTGTCCTCTTTTCTCCCTTCTTCCCTGGAAGTGGCTGCCTGTGTGAGGCAGCACCCACTAGATGGTACTGCCAGGCTTCTCCCTGCTGTCGCTTCTCCGCAGCCTCCCTGGCACAGTCAGCCGCAGCCGGGCGCCCTGGGGCACGCGTTGCCCACGGCCTTTCCACGAGGGATTGCGATGGGCAGAGACAGCCGGGCAGATGTGGGAGGTGCAATCTTTTCACAGCAGTGGCGCTTGTGCCAGCAATGGGAGAGGCTGGGGGACAAAGCGCTCGTCATTTACTCCCTCCAAAGCCTTAAAATAAGCTCAGATCTCCAAGTGGTGCTCAACACCATGGGGCACTTATGGAGAAGGATACGTAACAGCTCCGGGATCGGTATAGGAGGAAGCCCTTTGGGATGCCCTGTCTGAGCTGCTGGGAGCACTGCCCCGGGATGGGGGTGCAAGGGGGATTCAGCATCTCTGAAGCACAGGTGCAGATGTCTTGGTTCCCCCTGTCTCCTCTCTGGAAAACATTTATTATCCTCTCTTTTTGAGAAGATAAAGTCTATGTCAGATGCCAAGTTCCTCTAGTAATAACCAGCTATAAAATACAATGAAATAAATACGTTAACTTGCATTAACCGTTGTCTCCTCAAGTGTTCTGAGCAGTTTAGCAATGGGCCTCATTTGAACATCTCTCATTTTTGGTGAAAGATGGCTCCACCTGCTTCACAAGAGCAGGAGGATGGAAAATACTGCAGTCCCTGATCTCTGGATAGCCTTCATTTGTTGTTTACAAAATAACACATCTTCTCTCTGCCTGTTTTTCCCCATAGGATCGCTGCAGGCTTATACCAGCTCTGAAATATATCGGCTCCCTGATCGGCACCCTAACACATCCCCTCTATCATGTTCTTCTTAGGAATCACACTCTAGGGAAATTCGGTTTAAACCTTCCTTGATTAAAAGCCAGGGATGACCACATATGTAGCAACTGTGGTTTTTTTTGTACGTGCTTGTCTAATTTCTTAGAGTACTTCCTTCACACAGTCTAAGTTCAAGATTTTGTATGATGTATTCCTCAGTCCTTCCGTCCATCTGTCCAGATAGGCAGCTTGTTTGATGAGTTAACCATTCCGAACGTTTTAATATTTATGTGACTTTTGCGCAGCTCAGCAGTTGCTTTATGTGGGATTGCATATTTGATAAGATCACAGATTCACTCTGTGCCAAAGCTGAAGTCCTACTGAGGTCTGACTGTACTTCAGATGTCAAAAAAATATGAATAGGTGGTCTTAATGTTCTCCTCTGGTGTTATATCTGTCTATGGAGAATATAGCTTACAACAGATTAGAAGCAATAGAGGACTTGACATATACTGAGAGAGCAGTAAGAATGATGCTTGTTGACATTATCAGCTAAACCTGTAGGGGAAATTTTTTTTTTTTTTTTTCTTTCATTTTTTCTTTCACTCTTTCTTTCTGTGAAATTTACTTATTTGTTCCTGTATGCCTTGCTCTTTCTGCATCAAGTTTCAGTTTCTCAACCTAAACTAGTTCTGTAAGCCTAGGCATTTCCAACACATTTACCTATCTGTACAAGCCCTTGTACGGTGCTCATCACTCTTCTACCGAAATGGCTCACAGGGCTGTCTATCTCTGTGTTGTTTAATATTTATATTTATTTGCAAACAGCCTGTGTAGCTCTAATTCATCCTTATTCTACCTAGTTAGGAATTCATTGAAGTAGACTGCCTGTATTTCCATGTACCGATATACTGCAGTCCCTCTGCACTTCAAACTCCATGTGTAAAAGGGTTTGCAGCAAATGCAATTATGTGCTGAATAGATTTGTGGTTATGTCCACTTCACACTGCTATGGGGCTGCACCCGTACATGTAAGTAGTCTGCGATCCTATACGAATGCATTATACATGAAATGATGAATTCACCTTTTAAGCCAAAGAAAAAAATCCCAGTGTTCAGTCTCTTATAGTAAGTGTTGCAAATAAAGCAGTCCTTCTGAAAGATGGGTTGCTGTTGAATGAGTCATGGAAATTCCTCCCAAAGTTTTGTGAAATCTGAATGTGCAGTGGAGTGGGGGAGAAGGAGAGGAAATTTATGCTGACATGTAATGTCTTGATCCTATCTCATGCTTGTTGTTAGGAACAATTTCTGTGGTTAGATGCCCAAAAACAGAGCTTGCAGACATGCGGATTTCATAACTTCCATTGGGAAACATAATCCTAGCATCAGGATATGGGTCTCCATAGCCACAGACCTCGGTATCAAGAATGTCACCTGGGTCCTGGTAAAACAAATCTATAATGCTTCTTGCAGAGCTTGGCTCCAGACATGATATTACAAATGTATAGAGGATGTAACTTCCTTGTCAGCTTTAGATTTAAAAAATACAGCATGAGACATACTGAAACCTGGAATAAACCTTCTTATTTGTGCTGGAGCATTCAGAAAAATTTACATCACGAGTTGGTGACAGCCCATATTGGACTGTACTTCTGTACTACCCCTAATTCGTGGCAAGTTAAACACAAAGTCGGTTCATCATTTGTGCTCACAGGCATAGACAAGCCCTGGGGATCGTGCTCTACCTGTGGCATAGTCGGGTCCTTAGCTCTGCCCCTCAGGGTCCCCATGCGAACTGACTCCGGGCTGGCTGTGCGAGAGGCTGCAGACTACATTGCGTTGTCATTGGACTTGCACTGAACTGTACCTAACGTTGTGTGTCTTGGCTGAAGTTCAACACCGTATGTTGTAGGAATTCATGGGCAACCTACCAAGATGATGTGAGGACCCAGAAGACTAATTTGCTAATATGCAATCACAGGACATAGATACTGCTTTGTATCAGTATAACATGAATCCATATTACACACTCCCCCAACTGTTAGCACACAAGACCAACAGGAGGCTGAATTTCCACTGCAGAGGCTTTAACTAGATTTGAAAAAGGAGGAACATAATCCAGGGCTACAGAGTTTCTGTTTTTCTGAACCTGATATAACAAAAGGTCACCGGAGGAAAAAAAAAAAAATGGAACAGTTTCAAAGATGACACTCTGAAGTAGATGGCAGATTTGGAATATTGTGCCATTTCAACTCATGCACAATATGGCATGGGTGGGAAAACAGGAGATACAGAACTGTGTGAGGGCATATCTCATGTGCCATTATCTCAAAGGACCGTTCCTTTAGCTGAGGATGGAACTGTAATCTCGTGGAAGCTCTAAAGGAAATCTAAATTGAGAAGAGTTATTGGCATTCTGTAAAGTAGGAGTATGCCTCACATGCCATAACAAGGAAAGGTAATGCAGAACTGTAATTAACATGATGTTATTTTTAATTCATAAAAATACTGTTTATAGAACTGCAGTGAAAGAATCTGACTCGTAATGAAGATTGATTGCAAGTCAGACTTCGCCTTTCGTTCTGCAGATTTTTGCTCACTACAAGAAGAAAGTGAGCTGGGAGTGAGCTCATTTATTTGTAGCACAGAGTCCCCTGAGTATCCTCTTCTCTTTCATCACAGCCAGGGGGACTTCTGCTGCACACAGCTCAGGCACTGCAGCACAAAGGGATCATGAGACTCAGTCCCATCTCTGTCTACACAGGACGTGCTCTTCTTCACTTCGCAGTTTCTGCTCCAGATGACAGAAGCCCTGTTTACTGAGGCTGGGTTATGCCTGGAAAGAGAGGGAGCGGTTATGGCAAAATGAATGCTGTTTTTCTGCCCTTTACTATAATAGTTGATATTGTCATTTCTACTAGACTGCTGCCCAAATCAGCCTGATTTAGCACCAGTTCCGTGGGCTTCTGAATAAATCGGCACAGATCGATAGTGCTCAGCAGGTTAGCCTAGATGAAGGGAATTGATTTTTTTTTTTTTTTTTTGGCAGAGGGCATTTCCAAGGCACTACACAGCCAACAGCCTCGAGTACAAGTGCAGAGGCTTCCGAACTTCTGCCAGGCCTTGCCATCCACATCAGCATAGCCAGGTATATACCAGGCCACAGACTTTGCAGGGCTTTGGGTGCTGCATTTTTTTCTGGGTGCTTGCATTTTTTTAGGCAGCAAACAATAAGGGCTCCTTATAGGTCCCTTTTCTCCCTTGTAATTGGAGCTGGTTGCAATGAGCAGCCCCATCTTGCAGCACCTGGGTGAGTAACAGCCCTTCCAGCTGCCCCTTCCTCCAAGGGGAAGCATCCTTTGTGACCCCAAGGTGACAGAAGGTAGTCTCATGAAGCCATTGCTCATCTGCTCCAGGTCAGCTTTGCTTCCCCAGGCTGGTTCTGACTATGAGTTAAGGAGGGATCATGCAGTCAGCTCAGCAGGAGTTGTACAGGGCTGCCCTTGCAGGAGCAGCTTGGTGAAGAAACTCAATGAAGCAGGAAGAAATCCTGCTCATAAGCAGTAAGAGAAAAATCAGATTTCCCCATAGAAGGTATGCAACACCAAAGTTAAGCTACTCTTCATGTGTCAAAGAAACTTGAAAATATTCCTGTCAATTCTTGTTTGAAGTATTTCCAAAAAAAATTCCCTTGCTATAAATAAATGTAAAACTACCATCCATTAAATGAGGTACCATGCAAGCGTCTCTTCCCAGTTTTCGTACAGCCATGTTCCAATCACAGTACAACAAACTTCATTTAACTTTACTGCTAATTAAAACTGCAATATTGCGTAGCAGTAGATGTTACTGATGATCAAAACTGTTTGTATATCTTGTCACATAACCTATGCATTCCCAAGAAAAGAGAGAGCTTGATTTTGCCTTCAGATGAGACTAAATTTGAAGGAAACTTGAATAACAAATGACACAAGTTAAAAAATGTGAGACAAGATTCAGAAGGAAAGAGGTTTTCAGATCAGTAGTTGAAAGTAGAGTTGGATGAAGCTATTGTATCAAACATTTCTTCAAATCTAGGCAAAGATTTGACTGAAGCTTGTCTGTGCAAACAGTAAATTGGAGCAGAATTATGACTTCATGTAGAAAGTGAATCTGGGTTGAAGTGATGCCTCAGACCCAGAATCTGCTTGCACTTCGAAACAGGACCGAGCCAAGCAGTTTGTTCCCACCCCTACAAAGGGCCACCTTGCAGCTCTGACCTCCTGTGAACTTTCAGGGTGTTTGAAGAGCAGGGCTCTGATCTTAGCGTTTTATATCCGCTCACCTCTACTGAAAAACACGTCAAGGGAAATGCAAAAAGGGTGCAAAAAACAAGTGAATGGAAACAATCAAACGACACTTTTTTCTTTTTCTTTTTCTTCCCATGGAGCCCCATAAACTGAAACTGCTGAAGTCTGCACAGGAGTAATTAAAACACTATATACCATAAGTGTTTCAAAGACTATCTGTATTTTCCACTTTGCTGCCAGTATCTAGTAAAATCAATCCCTAAATGCTGACTGCCATTCAATTTTGAGGCAGAGAAGCTTAGAATTCATATCCTGATTTGATTTTGGTTTTGCCTGGGGAGTTAAAAATCCTGGGCCTGTTTGTCATGTATAAGTCTGTTGCTCCTTCTCAGGTTATCATTTCTCCCTTTACGTTTTTCAGGGTTTATCCAGCTGACACATATTTAAGAGGTGAATTCATCCCACTTTCAGCAACTCTTTCAGTTTTTGTCTCCAGAAGTCGTGTGCTCTCCATGCTGTATTTTTTTTACACTGTGTATATTTAAAAAAAAAAAAAAGTATGTGCAATTTTGGCAAGGATCTAAGCTACCCTTTTAAAAGCAAGGAAGAAATTTTGAATTAAGAGTAACTCAGTATGGTGTGACACTGTCCTCAGCTCACCCCATTATTCCTGTGTGTTGTGGCACATATGGCATTAGTACAGTGTGTGAGATTCCCTGCAAAGCTAAGGAGAGGTAGGTTGATTTAAGGACATGGTTTCCAGCCAGATTTTCAGCTTTAGCTTTAAATTTCCTTTGTGTTTGAGGAGGGGAATTTTAAAGTGGATCTTAGATGTTATTTCAAATAGATTTTATTTTTTTCCTAAAGTCTCTAAGTGACAATGTCTAGAACGCTGGATTTTTTTAGCTGCAATTATTTTAGAAAAGATGCATGCAATTTAAGTGAAAGAGTGAGGTGTCATGCTCCTTAGGAAACTCAAGATTTTTGGTTTTTCTTAGTGCCAGTGGCAGGCTTCTTCTAAATGCTGTCCCTTTTTGTAATGCACAGAAGTGGCTGTGAGCAGGACAAAATACCTGTTTGGGATCCCATGGTAATCCTCATATGTTGAATACTGTTGTGACAAAAAAAAAAAAAAAAAAAAAAAAAAAAAGACTCTGTTACTCTGATCTTCAAGAGCTTTCTGTTGGATTGCCCATAATGTGCTCTTTTAAAAATGACATTGCAGCATTTTGTAAAAGAAGAAAGCTTAATTCAACATAAGAGGTTCTGACGCCTGGAATGTGGTTTCAAAGATTTCCCTTGTCTGAGAGAAAAAAATAAAATAAAATAAAATCATAAATATCTGCACTTTAAATATTTAAGATATGAGAAAAAAAGTAAAAACCCTCCTCAAAAGTAAACTAAAATATCCATAGTAATCATCTGGTGAATATTTTCAACAGATTATTTATTCATAAGATGAGAATATTCAGAGAGAAGAAAGAAAACTATTTTCAACTAATATATTTATTCCAAAAGACTGTGTATTGAGGTAAGAGTCTTCCATTTCAAACCAGTCTTTAAGCAGGTGAGAGTTTTACACCACAAAATGCCACCTAATGACGTGTTTAGGACACAAAAGCTAATGTAAGCGTAGCAATAGCGGCTTTAATTTGTCAACAGCTTCCCCCAGGAGAGTTTCATTGGGGTTGCAAATACCCTAGTCATTTAAATGTCTTCTTTACAACTGCATTAGGCTTGTATACATGCTCTCATAAAAATACTGCTGCCTATTTTCATTCACAATTGGGGTTGCAATTTTTAGGAATTTTGATTCCTAGTTCTACGGTGCTTTTGTTAGTCCCAGTAATTACCTATGAGCTTTTTAGGCTATTTAAATTCTCTTTAGTTTTCTGGGCTTTCGGGGGGTATAAGTTTACAGTTACATAAAAAGGAAATGGAATATTAAAAGAGATTGTATAGCTTCCTGCCCTGTTTGGAATGGGGCCAGACCCACAGAGGTCCCGGGAAGTTGTAATTTGATGCCAGAAAGATAAGAATAACAGATATGAAAAAAAAATGAAAGCTCCGCTGGACTCCAGACAAAGTTATGCAAAGCAATAAAAGATGCAGGTGATGGATTTTTAGGACCTGACAATAACATTGTCCATTATTGCTGAAAAGTCTTGTGTAGGGTGAAAAAGGCAACCGTTCAACAGAGCAGAGCAACGTTATACAAGAGTCAGTGCCAAAAGGAATAAAAAGGTGTGTCAAATTGAAATTTTTAGGGGAATGCAGGGAATTACCCACATTAAAATTTGGCTGTGAACTGAGGCTAACACCTTCTCATATGCAATACGAATTGAGCCTTTTAACAACTGCAGATGGTCAGAACCTTTATTTCACTTGTCTGTGCCTGTATTTCTAGTATGTGCTGCAGTTTTTATATATATATATATTTTTTTTTTTTTCTCATAAGAGGTACATCGAGTGCAACTTGGCTGTCTGGTTGTGTTTGCATGCGCATCCGTGTCCAGCAGCAATGTTCATGACCCAGCGATTGCATCATGAGTCAAACAGCACATAAAGTTAGGAAAAATAGAATAGACTAGAACAGAATAAAATAATAGTAAAACAAAACAAAATGAAATAAAAATAAATAAAATGAAAATAAAATAAAAATAAAATAAAGCAAAATAATTAGATCCCAATAGAAGAGCTGCATGCTCCTCTTTACCAGGTTGCACGGTCAGCATTGGCCCCATTCTCCACACTTCATCTCCCCTGGAAGTGGGGCAGAAGCGGAGGGCATGGGCAGGGGGTGGTTCTCCCCAGCTCTCCCAGATTGGGCTCGCCCTGTCTGCAGTGTGAGGGGATCACTGGGGCTTGGGGGATCCCAGGAGGTGGGTGGGTACAAGAAGAGGGAATTCTTGCCACATCGAGGTGGAGGAGGGAGGAGGACATAGGATGCCAAGGACCATTTTGCTATGTGATGGTCTCAGGCCCTCCAGTTCTCTGAAGAGGAGGGGACAGAGGGGACAGAGGGAGAAGCCCTTATCCACTCACAGATCCCAGCCCCAGGAGGTTTCCTAGTAAGCAGTCAGCATCTGAGCAATTTCTGTTACTTTTTTGGTGTCGTGACTGGGACTCACATGGTGTTAGAAATAGAGAGAAATGGGAGAAATAGAGAGGCCCAGTATATATGATCTAGATTTTGTGCACTACATTTTCATTGGTTGAAAATTGCAATTAAACAGAGTTTATTTGCATGAGGAAATTGGTTAGAGAAATACAATTTTGAAAATTTTAAAGACACATCCTATTCATAGCCTGTTTTCACATTACTTAAGTAGGAACAGCTCTTGGTTTCAAAATTCAAGCCAATTGGAAGAAAAACTCCTAAAAAAAAAAAAAAAAAGAACATGTGAAAACATCAGCACCAGAAAAAAAAATATATATCAAAATTAACTACTTTGGTTAATATGAGCTTTATTTTTCCCCTTTCTTCTCTTTTTTTAGCCTGATACATAAACTTTTCTTCATGGATTGGGATAAGGAAAGTTTTAAAATCTTGGAAGTTCTCGTAGGGTCGAAAATTAATTTCCCATCCTGTGCTAAGACACAGCTATACAGTACTTTCTTATATTTATCTTCCTATCCTTCTATGTAGGATAAGCAGGAATATAAATCTATAAGTGAAGTGACAGGTTAATATAAATGGTTTGAGTGAATCTCTTCTCTGATCATTTTTTCCTTCCTTTGCTTGATGTCACTGTATGAAAAATCTCACAGCAACAACAAAATGTATGGTAATAGTTCAAAACAAAATTGAAAAATTTCTGAAAGTTGAACTGGAAGCGTTTTTGTCAGTTTATAGGGAGTATTTTGTATTTTTAAAAGTTTAGAAAACTTTTATGACAAGTAGATAAATTATGAAACTCTATGAACATGGAATTAAATGGAATCTGAAAAGTGACAAACAGGAAAAGGAGAGAGCATATAATTTTAGAACACAAAAAGGTAACTAAATTTGAAAAATTGCATTAGTATATCATTTTCAGTATGTAAGCCATTAGAGAAAAAGTGTAAATTACACCCTGTAACAAAGTAAAAATGTTTTCAATGTTTAAAGGTAATTTTGTATTACTGCTACTATTACTTAAACTCTTAGCTCTTATAAATATCTAAAGACAGGACCCCTGGTGATATTACCTGTGTCTTAGGCAAAGAGCAACAATTTCAATTCCATTCAACTACATTTGTATTTTGCCAAGTGCTATCAAGCACTGAGTTGCATAATTTGCTATCTAAGTGAAATAGATATTTTTCGTGCTGCACATTTATCACTCTCCTGTGGGCCTCGTTACTGACAATCAAATCATAAAAGATGTTCAAAATTGTCATGATGCACTTATTTTCTCATGATATTTGATACAAATAGTTTCTTCTATAAAAATGGCCTTTTTTTTTTTTTTTTTTTTTTTTTTCCTAACCATAGCATTTTAGAGCAGTTCTTAAAGAAACAGGTCACAGTTGTTTTTAGCATATTCTACATAGGTATTTGAAAAAAATATAGCATTTGATAGCTGATCCTATTTCTAAATATATCACTTGAGTCTCATTTCTAGGAATAGAGGAGTTTATACTAAGTGTAAGCTGATAACATAGCAAAATATAAAATATAGAAGAAACTATTTGTCCCTCTAATGCTTACTTTTTATTTTTTTCTTCTTCTTCTTCTTTTAACATGAACTCAGATATTGTAAAGGTAATTTTAATTTACAGAACAGCAGCAGTATGTGAACCTATAATACCCATATCATCCAGCCTACCCCCAAAAAACTATACGATATTTGGGGGAATCTTCATGCAATCATTTATTCCCTAGCCCCACTGATTCCTTTCTGCTGAGACTGATAAACCAGTATCAATATTCTCCTAACCCACAGTAGGCAGTAGACTGAGAACATAAAACTCATTTCATATGAAGCCGCTGAGTCTCCATGAATAACAAAAACCGTAGGTGATTACTGCTCTGACATGGGTTTGTACAGCTCTGCTGAGCATGTACAGCTCTGTCCCCACATCAAGGTAACAATTCACCCCACGTAACTCGTGAAGCAGCCTTTAAGCATTTTATATATCATATGCACTATGCAGTAGACCCAACAGATCTCTCCTTGAGCAGGCAGTCTCCTTAAAAAAGAAGCGAAGGAAGCAGGATGGCAGGAGGATGCCTGCCTGCTCTGTGAGTTTTCACTGCATTTTAAACAAGAGACATCTTGAGGTTTGTGCTTACCCAAATACTTATGCTTGCAAAAGCAAAGCCCATAAACATTTGTTTAAGGCTGCCCTGACATACAGAGTATTTAAACTTTTCACTGCTGCTGCTTGTGAGACATATCAAAATGTACATATTTTTTTTTTCCAAGATTTTATTCCCTGCACCCTTCTCTGTGATTTGATGTGCCAGTTAAAAACTGATAGTCTGAGGCTGTGAGATAGGTGATTCGTGGGAGAAATACGGCACCGCTGACCTCATCCAAAGGAACAGCTGATGTTACAGTAAGAAAATGCTGGATATTTATTTGTAGGTATAAGGGAGAAATATATTTGTTAGTGAAATGGAGCTTGCTGCAGAGTGCATAAAGGTGAATTATTTGTCAGAAGACTGAAGGAGGTTTATGCAATATAGTATTATGGAGCCGGGCTATTAGCAGAGTGAATTGCTATTGTGACATGCCATTAAATTGTTTTTAGTGTCCACAAAGGTATCATTCTGGAGCAGGCTTGGTTAGTAACAAAGTTATATATTTACTGGACAGCAGCAGATCTCAGAATAAAAATGGTCTATCTGACCATAAAGTAAAATAAGAGAGAGGAGGGTCCTGCGCTGGAAAAGTTGACCTTTTGCACCACTTGCAGGCCCCGCTGAAGTAACCAGGAGCCGTTTTCCACAGACTGCTCCGCCCCACAACTGCAGGGCTTTGGTCCAACTGTCGACATGTGCAGAGGGGAGGCCCAGTGAGGCAGCTGGAGCAGACAAGGCACGAGAGCAACACGGAGGACTGCCTTCGCCTTGCTGCAAGCTGCTGCCTCGTTTAGATGCGTGATGTCTGCCAGCATTTACATATGGCACATGAGCTGCTCCACCCTGCTCAGACCCCCTTATGACGATGACTCTAGTCCCATCTAGTCTTAGGCAGGAGGATTGTGGCTTTCTGTGGATTGCCCCAAATCTAAGCCAAGGCTTTCTTCGAGCCCAGGAGAGCTGCATGGGCTTCTCTCAGTGACAGACAGCACTGCTGTCTGACTCAGCTTGGACTCGTTCGAGCCTTGCTCTTCCCTCAGTCATTTTAGGAGCAGAGTTCCTATGCTATGTCTTGTGCAGGTTGCAAAAGATGTTAATAACTTTTCCTCATGTCCTGACACAAAAGCAGCTTACAGGCAGTTGAAACTGCTAGCAGAGAGCAAGGTTAGAGAAACCACAGGAAGCACAGGTACAAACATTAGGACTGATTACATCGTTCCAACTTTAGAAAATATCACATTACAGCATTCAGTCAAATGCCCTTAATTTAATCATGTTTATATTCTGATTGGAAAAAGAAGAAATGCTTGACAGAATTAACATTTAAATTTAACAGTGCAAAAACGCTGGAAGAACTCTAACTTGAAATTTGTTTAGCAAAAAAAAAAAATGAGAGAATTAAATGTATGTATATATGTATATAGTTATACATATTAGATTAAATATTTTAGAACATAAATCAGTGAAAGAAAAGTAATAAATAATGCATGGTGAAAATGTGATAATGTTTATTAAGAAGCAACAGCCTTGTCATCTTCATTTTCTTCTTCAGTGATTCTCCCCTCAAAGGGTTCACTCATTTGGGACTCCCTGCAATTTAGCCTGAGGCCACTCTCTCTAATTCTAGGTTGGAAATATACCTGCTTTGCAAAAATAAGTTAAAAGCAGAACAACTGTGCACACTGAAGGTCTCCCCATTAAGCTCCTTAAAGGCCAGATAGTGAATTTTATGCTCTTGTTGCTGTGGAAATCTGGAGACAGACAATAGCAATCCAGAGAGAGAGAGAGAGGGAAGGTGAAGGGAAAGAAAATGTGTGAGAGGAGACCTGAGCCAAGGCTGCCAGGCCTTGCCTTCCGCTCATTGCTCATCTGCCCCAAGCCATGGCATAGCCACTCTACAACTCTCTTTCCTGACCTGCAGAAAAAGTTTTCTGAGATTTGGTGAGCACAGCCTATGCACCTGCACACACACAGATCAAAAGGGCCAAGCACCCTTCCTGCCTCGTGGAACCCCATTCATTGCCACCAAAGAGCCCTGGGCCTCCGCAGGGAACTGGCTCTGCTGGGGCTGACTGCAGCCTGAGGATCTGCACTGCCCGAGACGGGAAGGTCTAGGAAACAGCACGGAAATGTGGAATATTATTATTCTTTAAAGCATTGTTTGTAATCAAGCACCTCTGCTCTTCTTATTTCTTTGTGTAGTCTTTTGTACCTAGCTGGAATAATGAGGAAATACAGACTCCCAGTTAAAGAACTTTAGTGCTGATAATTTGCAGTAGCTAAAACAATATGTTGATGTTAGTGTGCTGTGACATATAAGCTGCTTAATTAGAGTTGCCATTTAATCTGTTTCTGTTCATTCATTTGCACTTGACTATTCCAGGAAAGAAAGTATAGCCACCTAGGTTTAACAAACACGAGCAAATCCTCGTCGTGTGGAAACCAGCCTGTAATGATGATGTGTGCATAGAGCAGGCATTAAATTTGTACCTTCAATCACATGTGTGAATGGAAGGAGAGATCCACAACTGAACATGTGTTATTGTGCACAGATGTAGGTTCTCATTTCTAAATGTCTCCCGCAGTGGATAACATTAGCTTGCCAGTATATTTATGCTTTTATTATTTACTGAGGCTTTCCATGGGACATAATTCTAAATTATCCTTCTGTGGTTTATGAGAGTCTATGGGATTTTATTCATCAGCCCAGCAAGGCATTAGCAAAAATAAAAAAATATTTGTGGTGCTCATTGTGCATAAATAGATCAAGATACACTTGGACTTTAGATATAGGGTGGATCTGCATTACAGAGGCAAAGCACAACCTGCAAGAGCCCTTTATACTATGTAGAAAAGTAAGGGGGCCCTGAAAGGGTGAAAATTACATTTACACTCCCTCTAAGGCCCTTTTATTGCCTGAGCAGAATTCACATCTTTTTTTTTCTTTTTCTTTTTCTTTTTCTTTTTTTTTTTTTTTTTTCTCAATAAATGAGATAACAATCATAGTAAAACTTACTTTACTTCCTACTTTATTTGATATATGTGATAAGGGAAGTGTTCAAAGCCTAGAGTAATGGAAGAGCTGAGTGAGACACATGTACAGCAGACACCTGCACACCTGCTCTGCTCCCCAGGTCATTAACGCAACTGTTTCACTGCTAAACAACAGCCCTAGCTGTTGCTAATGAAGTGAGGGTAGGCAAGTTTTTTCCTGACAATATATGTGAAAGCTAGAGAACAGAGCTAATGCTGCTGTGCTACAGAAGAAGGAGACAGAAATACATCAGAAAAAGAGAAGCCAGCGACTCTCTAGATTAAATTCTGATTGCAGCCTCACAGTCTGGGATGGGGAGAGCATCCCTGCATCTGTCTTGGACACAAGCTGTGTCTATCCCTAGTGAAATGACCCAGTGAATGGCCCTGCTCCTGGCGATTTTACTCAGGAAAGATAATATGTAAATTTTTATACCTTCTGGTTTTCAGTTAATGATAGAAACAGGAGTATCTAAGGTGCTACAGAAGATCTTGTTCTCAGTCGCCTAATCAGAAGTGGGAGTGCTTGAAATCCCCAACTACTAATTTTAGCTCAATTTGCAGAATCAGGAAGATAGTTTAGATGAGTACATGGGAACTGCAGCCCTAGAAGTTTTGAGGTTTCACCTACTGCAAACAACAAAAGACATCTCAGGAACTCAGCGGAAGAAAAAGTGGATGGTCTGATATTTATTGCACCATCACTAACACGTTTCAAGGCCAAGAAATGGGGATAACATAAGAGGAAGAATCAGAGTGAGAAATACAAGATAAAGTATAGTGCATTGTTCTTCAAATGATAGATTAATTTTTCAACATACCTAAAATTGCTGTAACCTCATTTTCGTGAGTCAGCAAGACTGATAACATTAATTTATAGGAATAAAAGTAAGCTAACACCTGTTTTTTTGTTCATCTAAGCTAAATTTAGATATAAAACCAGACCTGCTTTTCATAATTAGAAATTTGGTTCAAACTACCATAAACCAGGTGTATGTTTAAATGAAAAAGATTGGATCCTCAGAGGTAGCAAAGGCACCTTTATATCACTGTATTGTTAAAGAAGGCTCAAAACAGCAAAAACTGTTCCTAGTCTGTTTAAAAGCCCTTATAATGACAATGCAGTACAAATACAAATCAAGATCAAAATCTTTTTCTTTTCTATACCTGAGAAAAAGTTAATATTAAAGCTTACTTTCCTTCCATATTTATGTAAATATCCTTACCTACAAACAGGGTCAATTTTATTCCATTAAAAAGCTCAAGAAGAAATAAGAAAGCCTGCTTTAGTTTTCATTCAGAACCTGTTGCCTGAGATCTTGATGAAATAAATGAATTTGTTTTGTTTAATTATTGATATTAAAATTGTTGAATCGGTACCTAAAACAAAAGATTAAGAGTTGCAGTTTTACAGAAGAATCTGTAACAGGAAATTTCTCTTCCATTATGTATATTAGCATCCACAGCCGAGTCAGCAGATGGATGTGTGCTTTGAAGCTTGTAGGCGTTTTTCGCCATAAAATATTTGTTGAACAAAAAAAACGTTTAAAGCAGGGTGGGCCTTACTGGAAAAGATCAAAATAGACACTCTTTCTTATTGGTTTTTAAAATATGGCTTTACCTATGTGTCCTGCATTCAACCAACAGCTACCACATACAAGTATAGCTCCACTACATCTTGCTGTTCCTAAATCTAGCAGCATTTAAAGATGTTCTTGAAATCCTTTGGTTAGCAGTGACACTATCGTATCTCTCTGTGCAGTAGGAGTTCTCCTTGCATCAGGATTTAGGATTGCTACTTAAACTGCATACTTTTCCGGCTGCAAGGAGATGGTTATTTGATTCTAATCTCACTGATGTAAATCAGTCAATAGGTTCAAACTTCTCTGCCTAGGGTAAAGTAGGATAATCAGACTTTATGTGACACTTGACCACAAGCAAGCCAAAAATTATCTATCTCTACACACAGTCCCATCTATAGTAGCAGATGGAATTACATACAAATGCAAGTCCATTCTATTCTGTCAAAATGCAAAGCATCCCCGGCCTAACAGAGGAAAGTCCTTGCAACTCCTATAGTCGCACTGGCGCTGTCTAATAGTCTTATGCACCATATAAGACCAAAATGATTGTTTTCAGAAGAAACAATCAGTCAGTAATTGGCGAGTTCACTTTCATCCTCGTACAGGTCAGGCGGCTTGTCTGATTAAACAGCTGGATGCTCCTTAGAGGTGCTTGGCTTTGGAGAAGTTGACAACATAATTACCAGTGATGAGCAAACAGGTTTTGCCTAATTTTGAACCCACTCAAATGACCTAATATTGAAATATAGCCTTGAATTTACAACCTACTGAATTTGCAGTGTCTGTGTAATTACACTGTAATTATACATTTCCATACTTGCCATAACATCACAAGGAATAATTAGATTGGGTGAAATTTCTATCCTGACTTGCACCAACTAGTAGTTAAATACATTGATCCTACTGGTTGATTCAGTGTTAATAAAAGTATTAGAAAACAGCCCCAATGAAATATAGCCTGAGTTAAAGATAGCAATATAGAGGGAAAAAAAACCCACTGATATAGCATATAACGTTTGCCCATCATTTATTTCAGATATTTATAGTTGTTTTGAAGAAAGGCTCAGCTCTGAACCCTTAGGTACACAGGTTGTTTACTTCCCTGGATTGCATTTAATTTCCAGTACTGGGAGAAAATAGGATAGAGTGTGAATATTTGTATAATTGCTGAGTGCACTGAAACGTATTTGTCTTTAGTATCTTATATTGAAAAAGTTAAAGTTTGTCTTTTTATGAGTTAATTTTGTTGTAGAAGAACTATCTACAAAATACAAGTTATTAACAATTATGTTTATGGACAAACTCATTTGAAAAGCTGCGCATTTAAGGGTTTAAACTATGGTATTTCTTTTGAATGAGTTTTTTAACTGAAGAGTAGCTCGTTGATATGCGTTACCACTCATTAACATAATGTCTTTCTCCTAATGTGCACTTTGGTTACATTCATTTGATTTCTTCTGCAGACAAAAGTCTCAGAAAGAGACATATATCTATGGCACCAGTAGCGTGTAAAAACATCTATTATAGAAGAAAAATGTAACTACATTATAGTTTAAGTGCCAATGTGCTGTAGACCTAGAGAAATAATTCTTATTGAAAGAAATATTTTTTTATGTCTCAGTAATCATTTGGGTCCTTGTGCTATAGAGGGTCACAGCAAGGGGAAGATTCCCATCTTGGTAGAAAACAGAACAATCTAAAAAACTTTTTTTCTTTTCCATCAGCAAACAGATTTGTTGATAGTAAGGATCAAAAATGTGTCCTCTTGGACCAATGTGTCACCAGGAAAATTGTGTCAGCTTCTGATCATGAGCACACAGAAGAGGGGGGAGGGAGGTGTAGAATAGCCAGCAATGTGATGGAGATGCAGTCATCTGGAATGTGAGGAGATCCAAACCGAGTCCATGCTCTGAATCGTTAGAACAGTAACTCGCACTCAGGCCTCCCACGTCCCTAATGAGTTCCCTGACTGCTGGGCTATCGAGCTGTCATCAGTCTCAAGCCATGGAATTGCTCCACTTTTTATACATGATCAGACATTTATCACTGGACAGAACATGAAAGTAAGACCAGGGATTGACGTCCATGTACGTCATAAGCTGGTTCTACTAGAAGCATAGTCTTGCGTACACATGTTTCTGTGTATAAATAAATAAATACAGCTCATAGAAAGGTTGCAGGCACAGCTGGTTTCTCATCAAATACAAATCTCATGGATCAGGTGTTCCCAAGTACAATTAGGCATTTGTAAGCTCCATCAAACTTTCATGGGAGAACAATAGCAAAGCTTCACCCTTTCGCCAGCAGAGAAAGGGATCACCTGAATGCCTTATTCTCTAAACTGGGCTGAGAGCCGGGGAAAGGCACTGCCTCCACTTCTGAGGAATGGGGAGTTGTGAAGAATGAGAAGCAGGCTGCGTCCTTCCCAACATGTGACCCTCTGTGCTTACCACCAATGCTATGCAACAATAAAATGTTTTCAGTGCAACAGCAGCACCCCTACAGATTGAACTCCAGTTCTTCATGGCCTTGACTTCCACCAGCAGCTGCAGTCTCACCTCTGGTCTCTGCATCCCTTCATCTTCTTGGCTGAGGCTAAAGCACAGTGAGGGCAGGGGTTTCAGGGGCTGTGTTGTGTAAAAGGCAGTGAAAGGGGTAACCTGGAGCTGCAGGCACAAATAGATGGAGAAGAGAGGACAGAGAGAGAAAGGAGAGGCAGAGAAGGAGTGTCAGGGACTGGTCATGGGTGGAGGTAGACAGACTGAGAGGTTGGAGCTGGTGTGGGGAGCAGCAAATATAAAGGAAGGTGAATGGGGACAGGGAAGCAATTGAGAGCACAAAAGAAGACCAATGAAAGATCTATTCA
This sequence comes from Oxyura jamaicensis, assembly GCF_011077185.1. Classification (NCBI taxonomy): domain Eukaryota; kingdom Metazoa; phylum Chordata; class Aves; order Anseriformes; family Anatidae; genus Oxyura; species Oxyura jamaicensis. The sequence goes on from NC_048912.1 coordinate 8,748,762, forward strand.
TTGAAGAGGCGATTGGTAGCTCTTGGGATCAGAGCCACCTGTGATTCTCTGGTGGTTGCCACAGATATTTTTGGTCCTCCTCGGAGAAGGACGAGAGCTGAAGTCCTGTCTGCAGACTACAACATTGCTCAGAGGAGGGCTAAAGAAGTCTTCTCCTTCACCCCCATTTGTCAAAATGGAAGCTCATAATCTCTTGCAAGTTATTTTCCATAGGAAAATTGCAAGTTATTTTCCAAGTTATGGAAAGTAGTTATGGAAAGTTAGTAGTTAAGTTATAACTTTCTTGTAAGTTATTTTCCATAGTTATTTTCCATAGGAGAATAACTTGATCAGCTTTTTCACCTGCAGGGCAGTGCAAATCCTCTTGGTATAACCCACACCACTTCCACTGACCTGCTGCAGAGTCCGAAACTTGCCCATTCTGTTTGCTACCCTGAGCTTCACGTGATTTGGATGCCAGAGCTCATGTTGATTGATGTTTTGCTGGTCCACCAGTGAGCATTCAGGACCCATGCACAGCTCGTGGGGTTGCAGTGGTGGAGGCTGCACTGGGAGGCTCTCCGAAAATCTCTGTACCGTACCATAGACCTTTGGCTGTGGCAGAATGAAACTCAGCATTGCACGGTCCTCTTTCACTGCCGAACGAAAGGAGCCTGAGGGATCATTAGTATCCTTCCATCACTTCCTCATTAGTTCTTAGATAGTGTTTTAATGACAGCTTGAGAGGCTCAGCATCCTGCCCTCTTACTATTTATGATCCCCACAGTGCTAATGTGCACTTAATGAGAAATTCTTGTCTTGCTTGTAAATCCTGTAGCCGGCATTCAATTTATTGACAGATGTTTGCTTGGGCCTCTTTAAAATTACTTCATAAATCTTCCAGGATAAAAGGCCTCAAGTTTGGTTATTAAGACAGGCCCTTGTTGACAGTTTCATATTTAACTGTTTGGAACTGGACTGTCAGGGCTGTAATGGAGTGCACGGCGGAGGGTTTGCATTCTTCGGGCTCATTTACCATGTTTTCTGCACCTATCAGGGTTTTTCTTTTTGAAGTGTGTTGACTGTCCCTTATAATCCCTTTAGTTAACTTCTCTGTGACCTCTTTGTGCACCGCACTTACTCATTTAGCATATCAGCGTGTCAGCTGTGATGAAGTGTTTATGCTGATATGAGCTGAGGGCTGAGCAAGCGCTACATGCCAGAACCTACTGGATGTAATGCTGACATGAACCGAGGGCTGAGCTAGCACTTCATGCTGGAGCCTACTGGACGCTTCGCAGAAAGCCAGAAGTTTGCTGCCTCCTCCTTCCACCCTCGTGTTTTATTATTTTCTCCTGCTATGTCTGTGGCCAGGCCCTATAAAACTTGGCTGAGGGATCTGGGAAGAAATCCCCGTGGCCCATCAGCACAGGGCTGTGCTGCCCACTTTGCAGTCACAGATGTCCTATGGGGAACTGACTCCCACTGAAACTTCGTACTGTTACTTGCCCATGGATCTCTGTCGTGGCACGATGTCTGTCTGTGTGATCTCCAGCACTCTGAATGATGTTGGTACAGCTGTAGGTATCGGTGCATCGCATCGCTAATCCTTCAAACCTGCTGTTAGCTAAGGAGCTGTTGTTCCATATGTGTAGCTCGGATTGCCACAGGTTACTCTGAGGAGCAAGGACCAGGCCTTAGTCTTCAGCTTCTCTTATGACTGTTCAAAGCTCACAAAGCTTTTAAAGACATATCATTCAGTGACATATATTAGAAAAGTCTGGTCCACATGCTATAACATTTAGTGTGCAATGACAGCAGTTTAGGCCATTATTTTAGAAGAAAGCCTTTTTTTTTGTCCTTATAGTGAACAGAAAAGATTAAAAATTTAGTGAGCTGCTAGAAGATTGGGATAATTCAAATAGCTATTAAACCCATGACATCAGCCAAATTCTAACAGTATTCACTCCACTTAAGTCCGTCAAAAAACATTCAAATCAGACATCGGACGGTAATGACCATCTCAGCTAAAAATAAAATGTTTGGCCTTTTTTTTGCTTACTTGGTGGTGCCATGTTACATTACATTGCTTGAGTCGTGTCACATCACATCGTGTTACTTCTGTTGGATCCTCTGCTGACATGACACAATGCTTTTTATACTCACAAAATGTTTTTGATTGGATACTTGCCAACCAATTGCTTTTGTTTAGCCATTAGATTTAGTAAAATTCATAAATATATCTGTTAACTCAACTGAACAAAGAGCTGAGGTAGTCAGCTGCCTACAAGTGGAGTTAGCTAGTTGCCTTGTATTTGTGAACGTGAGGAGACTGGACTTTACCAAACAAACCTAAAAAGTCTACTAACATCCAGTTAGCATTCACCTGTGGAACTCCCCGAGGGATGAGCAATCCATTAATATCCTTAATATGTTCCATGAACACAACTCATCTGTCTGTTTTTTCCTGAGCAGGAGACAGGAAAGCCTCTGAAACAGAAGTGAGACCCCGCAGTATATTTCTGCATTCCCATCTTGCAATTAAGATGAATTTTAAACCATATTAAGCAAAAAATTAAAATAAAAATTAAAAAATAAAAATAAAAAAAAAAAAAGAGAGAGAGAGAGAAAGGCCCAGCTGGCACTGCCTGGCTACAGCTCATGTAAGAGGATAGATACTGCTTCAGGTTTCAAACAGCACTGTTTGTGACTTGCTAAGTCTTCCAGTAACGTTTAGGAGGATAGAAAAGTAAGACCCTAATGCCAGCAATTATATATGGGCTTTTATTTGTTCTGTAAGTCAATAAAACCAGGGTGACACAGATTGGTATAAGGAGGAATCTGAAAGCCCATGTAGCTGTCACCATCATCTTCAGCATGATGGAGTCTGTTGTTATCACCATTATATTCCACAGCAGCTGAAAGTACTGAGATTGAAGGGGAAGGAAGAGGAGAGAAGCACAATTAATTGGGATAAAGAGGTCTGGAAACAACAGAAGGAGCAACCAGGCACCCCATGTTCACACCGTTTGTCATCTATTTTGATAGCTAATGTCACAAACTGGCAGGTATAATGGATGACAGCAAACACATTTCACTAAATGTCTTTGTCCCAACATGCTGCAAGGGACATGTGAAGAAATGACTATTTTGCAAAATTTTGATACATACGAGATGTCCTTATTAATAGCTTGCTACTGTTCCCAGCTGGATTCAGTGGTATAATCCCTGTTGGGCTGGAGAGGAACAGGATTGCACCCTGAAGGATTTGTGCTTAGCTGTTACTTCAAGAACAGATTTGCCAAAGAAACGCTCAGAGGAGAGAACAGAGTGTTCCAGCACACACAGGTAGAAGCTGGTATTTCAAACTGAGCTCACTGGGCAATCTTTGCTCATGATTCATCAGTCAAAACACGTCAATTTTATCCCAGAACAGCTAAAAAAAATCTGCAACTGCTTGACAAGTACATTTTTGGTGCAGGTCCCAGTTCTTTCCCAGTTGGCCCATTGGCTTGTCTGTCAGCATCTTTAGTACATTGTGGAAAATTAACCCTGCAGCTTGTTCAGTTTGCTGTTGTCCTGTTTTTCTTGAGTGATTCCATTACTTGAGACTCTCAAAGGTAAAAAGAGCAATCTGGCACCAAACTCCCCCTGAAAGTCAATGGCAAGTGGGCATCTAAATTCCCTAAGTGCTTTTAGAAATCTGCTCCTCACAACCGGGATTGTCTTTTGGGTTTGTTTCATACTCTGTTTTTAAAGCTCCACCCTGTCGTATCTCACTTGTACAGCTTTAGTTTGGTGAATTTTATCTACTGGCTCAGGATCTCTGTTTGGTTTTTGGTCTCTCTGGAACATAATATTTTTTAATTGTCATTACAAATTTCAGACTTTTGCTACATTGGGGTTATAATTCTGCCTCAGCAGATTCACAGTTTTGATCAAAGCTTAAAATATACTTGGCTAGATCTATCCTGATGCAACAATATTGACATTACAGAATGTTTTTTTCTTGGCATTATCCTAGTTATTCTTTCTTTTTTATTTTTTTGCTAATGTACAGTGTTCTGTTCTGTAGTATATTTTCAGGATATCCTTCAGTGCTTGCAGAAACCCCTTGTTAAATTTACAGAACTGTTATGTATTCCCTCCTGAAGGATATTTTAATTTTCTCTCCTAATGGAGAAGGATAGCAACGGAAATTCTACTTGCAAGTTATCTTTCTTAGTGAAAAACTGCATCTGTTTCAAACTGAGAAGTGACTGTGGAAGCCAGAAAGTCGCACTCAGCTGTATCCTCAGGAAATAGAATAAGAAAAGAAACTTTGCCCCAGGTGCTCCAGTTCAGTCTAAGTCCAAGTTTTGCTATGAAGTCATGTTTCTTCTCCGGAACCGGAATGAGCAGACTGCAGAGTGTGGCCGTACAGAAGTACAAACAATAGATGTGTCAGGTCGGACACTGAATTTCTTGCAGCTCAGTGTCATTCAGATCTGTGGTTACAGTTTATCCGTCATGTTATAAAATGGATGTGCAGTTAACTGGTTGCAGGTTAAGACTGAGGGACACAGATGCTGGCACTAGCCCCTGTGAAGCTGTTGGACTATCGAAAAGTCACATCGTTAGTGCTAGAGGTGCTTGGGCCTGCACTGTACAGGCACACTGGTGTGTTGCTCCCTCCTCCGCCTCAGCTTCTTACAGGGGTTTGTGCTGCTGCTCCATTTGTTGCAATATAGAGATAAAAAAAACATGCTTTCAAACTGAGACAGAGCTTGATCTTTGTTTAAATTTGTCAGTGGCCCGTTGGTCCCCTATCATACCCTTCCCTTCATTTCCTCCGCTTGCAATGACACATATCTGGTCACTGAGTACGTTCACTGCATCACATCCTCAGTCACTACTTCTTGGTGTGATGATTTTTTCTCCCATATCCTGATTTTTTGCATCCCAGACCCACTGACATCATAGGTGCACTTGATGGGTCGAGCTGCCACATGATTACCACTTTCTGCTTCCCATAAGAATCCTATTCTTAATTTATAGAAAGACAAAAATCTGTCCCTGCAATGAAAATTTTCTGTGATCTATGTGGGCTACAATTGATGGATGATGAAAGACTCGATATTAATGCCTTGAATATGTATAATCCTGAGCTGTCCAGGTTTAAGGGCTAGCAGTCATTCAGTTCATTTTATACATTTCATCACAGTGACTTAATATAGAGCATGAAACCATACTGGAGCAATATTAGTAGCCTAGATAATGTTGGAAAATCTGAGGAATTTGTTCTGAAGTTCTCCCTAGGCTATTGCTGCTGATAATCAGCATCTAAATTGTGATGAAATTTCTTTTGTTAACTTTGCCTGCATACTTAGTTGTATTTCACGTCACTTTGGACTCCTGATTAGTTTTTTGTACACACAACTGTACACATCAAATTCAATAAATGTGCAGGAAAGGCAGCATTATCACCCAGCTCCTTTTGAAAATGCAGCCTCAAGGGATATATTTTCATTGCAGCATGTGGAGATTTTGTCACATGACATTCGTTAATCTTTTCAGAAACCCTACAGCTGAATTGCAGGGAATGCTCTATAAATGTAGCCTTGCATTTCCAGAACCTGCAGAAAGACAAGCCGAATTTTTTCTTTGGGTCTGATTTTGCTACCTTTATTCCATGGAGCCGTGTTTACCCGTGAGAAACGATTTTGTAAATAAGGACAAGTTCTGTGACTAAGAGCAGAAGAATGGTTCTTTTGCTTTATCTTTGTCTCGGGAGATGCTGGCATTGTGTTTGCTCTGTAACAAAATCCGGAAAGGGCTTTGTCACATAGTCACACAGAGGGGATCGTCCAGAGCTGGCTGTGGAGAGCAAGAAAGGATTTTACACTCAGCACAGCAGTGCTAGCAAGTTATTTGTGACAAAGTCCCCACTTAGGGATCAGAGAAGACAGCCATTCCGTCTGTGTGGTAAAGTCCTGCTCTCTCTTCTCCATGTGCAGTCCGAGGGAGATTTTTCTTCCTCACAGCTGCTACAGGTTCTTTAGTTTCCTGCTAACCAAGCGGGCTCCCTCTTACTCTGCAGCTCCTCCGTTGCCCCGCTGGAAGAGCCGTGGGGCAGGGCTTTATTCCTTATCAAGGAGCAGTGCGGGGTAAAAAGTTCTGCACAGTTTCTGCCGGAGCTCTGAGCTTATTGTCTGCCTTCTTGGAAGAGAAAAGGGGGATGCAAGTCTCAGTCAGGCTAAGAGATTTGCCTGTAAAAAAAAAAAAATTCCTTGTGAAAACATGAGTGACTTTAAAAGAAGCTTAAGAAAGACCTGTCTGAGAGAAAATGGGTTCAGAATTAAATTTCCCCGTTTCTCAGGCGTTCTTAAAGCCAGGATTTTGGTTCAGTTCAATCACTGGGAGAAATTAAATCAAATGTAATTGTGGATATGTCTAATCCAAACTCCAGCCGCAGCTGATGTGAAGTTATCCGAGCCCATTTCCCAGGCCAGCCCTGGTCCCGAGGCAGCTGCACGGCACTGGGCGCTGCCGGCAGGGCTCTGGCACCCAGCTGCCGCCTGGGGCTGGGGCTGCAGGACGTGGGTCACCAGTGGCTATGGATATGTCTGTAAGGGTTGGAATTGCACCTTCGGACTGCTGCTCAGGCATACTTTGAGTCTTAAATCGCAAAGCCCCTCAGACAGCCCCAGTCCTCAGTTTTTTAACTGTAGCTTGCTACTTAAAAACTACCAGTTCCTCTGCGCCTGCCTCCTTTCCTCCTGCAGGCAAGGCCCCCTGGAACAGCCTCATGACAATGTCCTGGTCAGCTCTTTTCTGTTTTTAAAAAAAAAAAAAAAAAAAAAAAACACACCAAAAAACCAACAAACTTGATTTCCTGTTCTGGTGAGCCATATATCACTGACGTTCCCATCTGTGCCGTTTGTCTGTGACAGAATGACAGGTGTCATTTATCATTGGAGCTTGCGGAAGCTGTGGGAAGAGGGATTGAAATTTTTTCTGGAAGCAGTCAGTGTCTACAGACTGCCAGATCATTAAAAAGGGGGCTTTCCAAAGAAAGCTGTGTGTAATGTGATTGCACTTACTGTCAATGACAGGCTGAGAGAAAGAAGAAACATCAAAAAGAGAGAGAGGGAGAGGGAGAGAGAAAGAGAGAAAGGGAGAAAGGGAGAGAAATGAAGTTCCTGCCAGGGGCATTTAAAGCTACAGCACAATAAATGCGTGAATCTTTTTTTGGTTTGGTTTCAATATCTGCATACTAAGTGAGGCCTTTGGAGATTTTAGCTCAGCTTGGAGTGCCAATAAGGAAACCAAAACAGGAAACTCCTTTAAGAGCACTTATTCGCATCACATATTATTTAGGGCACTGTAACAGAGTTTGTACTTTAAAGAGCGTGTCTTAAAGCACAATGACTTAAGACTGGAATAGGAGATAGCAGAGACAGGAAAACCTATTTGGTCTGCAGCTGAAGCTCCTAATAAATCAAAGGGCAGAACTAAGACCAGATACAAGCCCTTTTTCAAAAAAAGAGACATTTACCACGTCCTGTTTGCATAAGGACATTCAGAAAAAGCACCATAATGTCTTTATTTCAGCACCACCTAGGTGGGCGCTGCTGGAGGATTTGAGCTGAATCTTTTTTTCTTCTTATGGTGAAGAATGCTTCTCACGCTGCCTATTACAGCAAATTTTCCTCCTACTTGAGGTACATGAAACAACAACAAAAAAAGACTGTATTTATTGAAAAAAAAAATGAGAGCTATAAAACAAATGTTTTAACAACAAAAAGAAATGAGGAAAGAAAAACTTGTCTTTCTTTTTCTGTATTTTTTTTGTGTTTTCCTTAGGTTAACTGTGTATGCTTCTGCCACACGCTGCTTAGCATGCCTCTTTCTGTAGGAGCTGTATCATATGGCCAAATTATAATTTGCATAACACAGAGAAGCTGGGAATTGCAAGGGTATTGCACAAAACTTGATCACACGTTTTAAAGAGTCCTGCTGCCTAGCCTGGAATAAGTTGTTTCAGTCCTTCCTTCTGTGAGAATCTGTGGCTGTTGGAAATCCCAGGCGAGGCTCAGTGAGTTACAAAACTGAGGGCCAACTAAGTAGACAAATCTGGCTGCATTAATAAGCAAGGGGTTCAGCATCAAATGTGTTAGTGTGGTGTGAATCTGGTTTAGAGAGATGACCTGGGGCATGAACTTTCTCCTCTGGGCTCTCTTTAGAGTGATGTTTTTTCCTTCAGGCATTTGGGAAAGACAATACAGAAAAAAAAAAAAAAAAAAAGGAAAAAAAAAAAAAAAGAAAAAAAAAAAAAAAAGAGGAATTTTCACAGTCCCTCTCAGAGGGTGTGTAACGAAAGGGAGAAATCATCTCCCACTCTTCTGCCACCCGGCATGTCCATGTAAAGACATGGCGCATCCAGCTGTGCCATCTTGTAATTGAGGTCCTCCTAGGAAAATCTGTTGGGCTCCCAACTGTGCCACAGGCTCTGTGAGTGACTTTGAGCAACTCAACTGATTTATCCATGTTTTGGTTTCTACTCTCTAATAGCCATAATAATATCTACCAGTTCAGATTTTCAGCCCTTTAGGATAGGAACACTCTTGTAACACCTTGAACATATCATGTCTGGCATAGGCTGTCCTGCTCTTAGCTCTGTGTGCTGCCGCAGCTGCAATACAAATATAATTGCTTTGATTATGAAAAAGGACCATTCTGCCTTATGCTTAACAGAGGAATTTATAACACTTACACGGATTTCCATACATATGTATTGATTTATGCCAACATTTGTCTCTATGGAGATCTTCCCCAGAAATCAACAAGATCAGAACAAACGGAGACCTAGCATTAACATATGTAAATGCAAGTGGTAATACTGTTCCATTGGCTGATAAAGTCGTTACATGTGTTCCCATGTAAGTTTGTTTGTACACTCTCACCGATGTGTTAAGTGCCATTATATCATTCTTATCATCACCAAACTCAGTATCATCCCTTTCTGGCATTGGAATTGCAGAGCATGTGTGCAGATAGATGTACATATACGTACACATATAAACATATTTATACAGTAGATTCTAAAACATTTTCACTAGGTTAAGACAAATTGTTTTTGCCTGACATTTTATTTTTGAAATGCTGGACCACAGTTCTATGTGCTTCCCTATGTGAAGGAGATTGGGTCAAAAATGCTTTAATTGTCCTAAAACTGGAGTGAAACAGATATTCCTGTATTCAGCAGCTACACGAAGAAAGCATAATATAAAACCAGTCCCCAATGGCATGAGTATGGTTCTGCTCACATTTCTTTCTGTGGGGTGACGGAGGATGTCCCTGTTATTCCCAGCAGACTATGCCTGTACTACTTCTATAACTCTTGGGTTTGTCTGTGTTTGAAAGCTGGAAACATTTCCTTTGGGTCCACTGGCAGATAAGGAAAACTCGTGACATGCCATAGACACGCATATCTTAGGGGAAACTACAGGTGGCAATAGATATCGGCTTCATATCTTAGGTTATTTGCAGTAAAGTTTGAATCCAAGACTTTCAGTTCTAAAAGAAAAAGTTAAATTATTGCTGGTGTGGTTTCACTTTGAAAAGGAATCACTGTTCACAGAGATAAGAGTTTGCCTCCTGGCCAAGTGGTTATGATCGTGAGATCTGGTTAAACAGCTCATTTCATCACGGCTATTTTTTGAGACTAAACACTGTAGTCCTTACTCAACCAGTCGTACCACTAGTTCTACTTTGAATACATAAGGAACAGTGAGAGATCACAAAATATAAACCAATGTGCTCAGAAAAGGCTTCATTAGACTAATGCGGAATTAAACAACATCAAGGTATAATTTAATCTTGGGAAAAGAGGGCGGATAATGCCTAAAATGAAGGGGAGTCAACCCTAGTTTTAACAAGTTGATAGGGCTGGCTCAGCTCAAGTCTCTGTCATGACCCCTCAGGAATACTCATGCACGCAGGGCTTTCAGGATGGCACAGGGGGGAAATATGGGTATTTAGATACTATTCGTATAGACTGGCTTGCAAATCAAAGGTATGTTTCTGAACCGCACTGCCAACAGCTTGATCAGAGATATTTTTCATGTCTCATCATATTCTGATTGGCTCTTAAAATCCATTGATTTTACTATGTAGAAAAGTATGTCTCTGCAATCGTCCTGCTGCTGGAAGTTTATTTAGACTGTCAGCAGTTATTTCCTATTTATAGACTTCTTAAGCAAAATGTATGCCCAACATTGTCTGAACAAACCTGAGCCTAATATTTTTACAGCCTTAAAACCAGTCGGAACACCATCCTTCAGGTAAATACTCCGTGTTTGGAACTGCATATTTTTCTGTTCAGCTAGTAATATGCTGGTGCTGCAGAGGATGTTTGCTTCAGAGCAGATTCCTCAGCAATAGCTGAACAGTCAAAATTACTCAAACTGAGGCCATGGAAATCTTATTTAGTTAAGATTCTGGACTACTTATATCAGTAAAATTGTCAGTAAAAAAAAAAAAAAAAAAAGTGAACTTTGGGATGTGTAATATAAGTAGTCATCTCCAAATGTAATACAGGATCTTTCATACATGCTGTGTTTTGACCTGGTGCTGAATTCAGTTTTTTAGTTTTCCTAATTCTTAAAAATTAGGAAGAATTATACTATAATTAGTGATAGTTGTCTGGCTTTTGGTCTTTATTTAATTTCTGTCAGCTAAAGAAAATGATTTAAACTGTAGAGGGGAAAGAGGGGAATCCATCAATATGTACATTTTTTTTCCTGCAAAGATTAAATAGAAGTTTGTGCGTGTATTTACATTTTTTCTTCCGAAGTATATACTGCACAGTTATATTTGGAATGGATCTTCAGAAAAGCTGCAGAGGAGTTAATGAGAATAGGATGTTTGTACAATTCTGTAAATATTTTTTTTATATTTCTGGGAGCAGCGATCATATATCTTGATTCCTTCTCTCTAAGCTAGCCGGCTCACTTGGACTCGCATTTAGCTTAAACCTTTGGCAAGAGTTCAAGGAGCAGGGAAACCAGCTGAGGATCTGGTCCAGTGGGCGAGATCCAAGAAAGCTCTTAGATGCCAAACATGCAGCTGACACGGACTTTAGGAGCCTGAGCGTGAGGATGAGAGGGAAGAGGGGAAAGTTATGCTGCCATGCAGGCCCAGAGCTACCAGCAGCTGAAGTTTTAGCTAAAAATCTCTTTCCCAAGCCCACACAGGGTTCATATATTGGCCTCTCTGTGGTCTCCAAGAGCTAGACGTGTCCGTCCCTGGCATTGCTAATGCACAGAGAAATCTGAGGTCAGTGTAAAGCTGGTCTGTACCCCACGTGTATAGGACACTCTCCAAGACACTCCTCCTCTCCGAGAGAACATCTAAGATACAACTTTCTCGGTCGCACTTTTTTTTTTTTTTTTTTTTTTTTAACTTAAACTCTGTAGGGCCGAAGTAAAGGTCAAGCCAACTGATTTGTCTAGGTAGTAGGGCACTCAGTGGAAAGGCAATTCTCGGTTTCATAAAGTCCATTGGTATTGGCTTGACTCAAGGTTTTTGAGGAGAATCTACATCATTGTTTAGGACCTCTCTGTTATTTATCTTGAAACGATTATATTTCAAGTTCTTTACTAAAACAACTTGCAAGTGCTGATAGGTATATTGGGAAAAAAAAGACACTAAATATATAATCCATGTTCCATCTCTGTATAACTATGAAATGAATCTTGTTCACTTTTATCTTTGCCACAGAATGATTGACATATAATATCTCAGCTTGTCACATTGATATTGGTGATCAGAGTAATTTGCTTCAACCCGCATGCTAAACCCTCAAGGTTAGATATTCCTAAAATATAAACATAGAGGATGGATTACTGCCATTATTTCCTAGTTTATAATCTGTTCCTACCAGCGAAGAGCTAGTATTCCATCGTGACATAGCTGATTTATATCTGTAGGTAATTTCAGCATCCATTTTAACTGTACATCTCTCTTACTCTTTAATTGTAATACTGAGTTGTTCCTAGGTTGTTCATAAATACACTGAGGTCATCAAAGGGACCCACGATCTTCTATCCACGATCTTCTATGCGCTTAGTGGTGTACGGTATGGAACAGAACACTGGTTTGGCAGAAGATAAAACTCAGTGTCAAACTTATGAGAGCAGCATTGATGCCCCTTGTCTATTTTGTTGCAGCATGCTGTCTCTCTATTCTTCCTCCTCACACATTGAAAAATATGCCTACATGTAAATGAATCATTTTGATACTTGGAAAATAATATACTACATCCGCCTTTATTGACTGGGCTTTCTAAATGACTAAGCAACACTTTTGGTCTCCTTCCAACAGCCATATAAAGCTTTGGAAGGTCTTAATGAGGTTGGAGGAGAGTTTATAAAGCTGATGTCCTGTTGCACACAACCTCTGTCATACAAACGCCCACACAGAGCTTTAGCACCTTGGCACTGAGGTCCAGACAAGACCTTGCCAGCTGCTGGGGTGATCAGCCTCACCACAGTCCCTCTACATTTTTGCAGTGAATTCCTCAATATAATTTTCTGATGTTGACAAACCTTCCAGGTCTCAATCCGTAAAACCTATAATATTTACTCTTTATTTATTTACTTGTATATGTATGTCCTGTTTAATGCTACAGCCAGCTTTTAATCCAAGTTACTGGACAGAGTTGGCTCAGCTCAGAGGTTGTCGCTGCCATGCTGCCTGCAAACTGGGACCCTAATTAGGGAACATGTGGAAATGCCTGGGACTTTGCAGAGGGTCCTAATTCTGTGTTGGACATCATTTATGGCCAGCTTCTGACTTTGTGGTATTTCTCTGCTGTTAAAATTAGGAAACTCTTGCCTTCTCTTTGGTAAGGAGGGTTAGACTTGTCCAATACAAGGTACTTTGCAAGTGTAAATTGAAATTATTTACAATTATATTTTTAGCAGTTTTCTGCTGCTTTTTCAGATGTGAATCTAAGAGCCCTTTGAGTCCCCCTTTCCTTTCCTACAGACACCCCAGTATACACCTTCCCACACTCAGGGTGAGGAAAGGGGAGTTTTCTACTGGTGTCCTCAGCCAAGCTTTCCACTCTCTCTTACTGTTCTGCTGCATACGTCTTGGTGCTATCCCATGGTGGAGAAAAAATCATGCTTTTTGTGTTTATTGGTCTTTCCTTTGAGTAAGGACCAGCTCATCTTTGCTGGTTGATTGTAACTTATCACTGAATCCCAAATAACTAGAATTAGCTCAGGGAATTGTGTGTGAATCACACATATAAATATGCACAAGGACCCCTAATTTGGCAGCCAGGTCCTAGACTGATATTACCATTAGCTATTGCTCTATACATGGTTTATTTATAAGTTCCATCTACTCTTTATCTATGCCTATCCTCTCATAGCCTCAGCTTCTTGTACCCATGCTAACTAATATAAAAGTGGTACATATTGAGGTCAGAAACTTCTTTCACCACAGTTACTTTACTTATACGGTGCTGTATACACGAAGTAGTGCTGAAAACATTGCTTGCACCATCTACCCATCACAGCATTTCACTCGTGCTTAGCAAAATGCTCCAGGATCCTACAGAACTGAAGGTGCTATTTAAATGTAAATTATTATTTACAATATCTTAGGCTTGATATAAGTTTTTGGGAAGTTTCATCTCTACACTTGTTTGCAGCAGCAAATCCTTTCATAGCTATAATTTATATGCAAAGACTTTCCCTGTCCTATCACACATTTTCCAATATATTTTGATGAAGTCTGAATAGTTCAAATTGAGCTCTAGCACTGTGCATTTTATTTATTTCATATCTTATTTGTATTAAGTTTGTCATAGGTTAGGGCTTGCTTTTATATTCCAGGAAGAGAGGATATAGAGTACGTGATTATTCGAGGTCTTTGTTATTTATATATACTGCATCCTGTGTGTATGCGGCTCTGGTGTTCAAGTGAAATGCGGGATTCTGTTTTAATTCTCATAACTGTATATGATCATTAACAGCTACTGCACACAGTAACAAATAAAAAATGCAATTCAAAGAAGTGTGCATATAAATAAATATAAGGGAGCACGTAAAAGAATGAATGAGATAAATTGGTTCTTTTCAAATGTCTAACTTATCTGCAGTTTAAGGGAGGCATCCTCTGTGCTGCCTCTGCTCCAACTGATACTTAAAAAAAAAAAAAAAAAAAAAAAACATAACAATAAAAAAGAATTCATTGCTTTTAATAATATTTTCAGCCATGTGGTGAGGGTGGGCTTCTTTTTTTTTTTTTTTTTCCCTAAGATTGCAATTTTGAAAATAGCAGAAAAGGTCATAATGTATTGAACGTTGCCTTGCCATTTCTTTAGCACTTCTGAGTTTCAGTCGGTTTCAGTATATGTCTTTGCTGAAGTGTTGAAACTCTCAGCATCTTGCTTATTCCCTTTCCAGTCAGCAGTTGCAAGGACAACCCTCGCCCCCTTCTGTCCACACTCTTTTCTAGGGCTTATTTTCCATTGTTCTGCTCAGCATCTGCTCACCATCCTGCCTGGGAAGAGAAGCACAGTCCTATCTCAGAAATATCATCCATCAGCTCACTGGCACCTGTCAACTACTGTGTCTAAACACCACACACAAGATGAAAGCTTATGCCTATGGTTCCTTGTAAAAGAGGAAGTTGATGTTCCTCCCCATTTTAAATGGATTTCTCAAGGTATGTAGATCAGCCTTGGTCACTTTACCAGGAGAAAAACTGTTGAACTGTCATTACTCTCCGCTTTATTGATCTACAACTAAAAGCAATAAGAACATCAAGATATTTTGATGGAAAGCAGAGGTCTGTCAACCACAGACAATCCTGACGAGCTTGGAGAAGCTCTGAACTCTGGAGGCAGCTCTGAATTTGCCCCAGGAGTTTTTGTTTTTCCCTTCCCTCTTCCTACTCCTGCTCCTCATCTTGTTACCTGGTCAAGCATGACCTCAGCCTTTCTCCTCTCCACTGCTCCCATCTCACCTTTGCTTCCTATCAGTTGTGTCTCTGATGCTCAGTAAGAGCACAGTGCCCCAGCCAGCCTGGTGCCCTTCCCTTAGCTCACTGTAGTTAAAACAAAGTACTGAGGTCTTCTTTCCTCTGGGATGGCCAAACCAAAATGAATTGCCTTCTTTTGCATACACACACTCATTTTCTATCTCTCTCTGTTGTACATACACATCCATGTATATATTTACTCTTAATCAAGTTAGAGAAAATAGCAAGTGAAAACTCAACAAATTCAGTGAGAATGTGGATGAACATTTGGACTTGGTGTGCTATGTCTGGACTAAAGGTGGAGTCAGGGAGAGAGCCATGGAACAGGTAGGCAAGCTTTTATAAATAGGTTACAGTAGAAGCAGAGCTTTACATCCTCCAAGCAAAGAAAGAGAGAGGCTTGTCTGAGGAGGTGGTAGAAGGATCAGACATACTAATCCCCATTTTGATATTAGAAATTGTGATATTTTATTTTATTTTTTTTCAGATTCACCCTTAATTTCGGGAGAGATTTCACATAGTTGAAGGTCTCCTACTGTGCTGCTCTAGACAACTTGAATTCTACCTAACAGGCTACTTTCTCCTTTCTTCTTGAGAAACTGGGCTCTTCTACCTGCATTATGCTTTGGTTGGTTTATGTGTTCAGGTTTCACAGTATTGCTTCAGTATGTGTATTCAGTATGTGTATTGCTTCAGTATGTGTATGCGTAATAACCCCAAGCAGAGCTACAGGCTGGGAGATGAGTGGTTGGAGAGCTGCCAGGCAGAGAAGGACCTGGGAGTGATGGTTGATAGTCGGCTGAATATGAGCCAGCAGTGTGCTCAGGTGGCCAAGAAGGCCAACGGCATCCTGGCTTGCGTAAGAAACAGCGTGGCCAGCAGGGCCAGGGAGGTGATCGTCCCCCTGTACTCGGCTCTGGTGAGGCCGCACCTCGAGTCCTGTGTTCAGTTTTGGGCCCTTCGCTACAAGGACATGGAGGTGCTTGAGCGAGTCCAGAGAAGGGCTACGAAGCTGGTGAGGGGCCTGGAGAACAAGTCTTACGAGGAGCGGCTGAGGGAGCTGGGCTTGTTCAGCCTGGAGAAAAGGAGGCTCAGGGGTGACCTTATTGCTCTCTACAGGTACCTCAAGGGAGGCTGTAGCGAGGTGGGGGTTGGTCTGTTCTCCCACGTGCCTGGTGACAGGATGAGGGGGAATGGGCTAAAGTTGCGCCAGGGGAGTTTTAGGTTGGATCTTAGGAAGAACTTCTTTACCGAAAGGGTTGTTAGACACTGGAACGGGCTGCCCAGGGAAGTGGTTGAGTCACCATCCCTGGAGGTCTTTAAAAGACGTTTAGATGTAGAGCTTAGGGATGTGGTTTAGTGGGGACTGTTAGTGTTAGGTCAGAGGTTGGACTTGATGATCTTGAGGTCTCTTCCAACCTAGAAATTCTGTGATTCTGTGATTCTGTGATTTCTTAACCCTGAAATGCCTAATGATTAGATATGAGCTTCACACCTCAACACACTGTATGTATTCACTGTACTCTAGGCTTGCTATGTGACTCACATGTCACTCAGCCTTCTTTATGTCTTTCCTTCATGTAAAAGGGGAACAGTGCCTCCATGCCTGTCCAGGCTTCCTAGGAGGAGAAATACACTGAAGCCTGGGGGTGCCTGGTAGGACAATCACAGAGCTGTGTAAGCAGCAGTAGCTATGGTATATCTTTGTAAATGAGGGGTGCAGAGTGGCTTGCTACCTTTCCTGTTACCTACCACAGGGTCATGACTCTACAGAACCACTTGGCAAAGCAAAACAAAATCAAATTCTCATGGCAAGTCAATAAAAGTATTTTCTCTAACCCAGTCTCTGGGGACTCAAATGTTTTTCAAATAAGGTAACTACTGCTGAAAAAAAAAAATCTGAGGTATTACTCTTCCAGGTTAACTGCAACTCGTGCTCCTCCAAAAGACAATGAACTTCAGTGCTTATGAGCAGCTAGTCATTTTTGACAGTGCAGAGCTTCTGCTGTATATAGTACAGTATTTATAATGTTTCTGCAAGTGTCTCTTTGATTGCAGTATTCCTTTGTCTGACCTATGCTTTCAGATAAAAGTGTTTTGCTTAGAAACTACGTAATAAATCACCTGTAGGAAACAGACACGTTCCTTTTCTATCGGGGACTAAATGTGAAAAATGGTTTAAAAGAAGCTAAGTGTAAATGATGGAGTTCTGTTACCCGTTTTGGCTTTGCTGAAACAAAGTAAAGGTAATGTACAGGCAGCATATCTCAGGGTCACTGCAGTCATATGTCAAATGCTAGAGTAGTACTTTATTTGGCAAGGAGATCAAAGAAAAGCTTTTTATTATTATTATTCTGTATGTTGAGAAATGGAGTAGGTTTTCTCCTTTTTTATAGTTAACGTAACTGTGCTATAGTTTCACTGATCCTAGAGATGAGATCACCCATTCCAGCATATGATTACATTTCAGTAGTTAAAAAAATTACCTAAGTGCTAAGCGTGATTTGACCTACCTTTCCTGTGTCAGACTGCTGAAATTATTTTACATTTATATAAATCCTAGCTGCTTTGCACCTTTTTGTAGCTAAAATAAATGCTACCTTGGGAGCCAATGGTCTCATGGTGGGCAACTTATTACATGTTAAATATGTCACGGTAAATCTGCAAGAGGTTTAAGCTGAAATGTTTTTCCTTTTTTTTTTTTTTTTTAAATAAAAAAAAAAAACAACAAACTTTTTTTCTCTTAGAAGGTTAGAGTTAAGAAAATTAATTTCCAAAGTAGAATAAGCAAAAAAAAAAAATCCTTTTCATATTCAAGTCTCCCTTCTGCAGCCACTGTGCCAAAAATAAAAAAAAATAAAAAGGAAGAAAAACAAGTTTTAAATGAAATTGCCAGTTATTGAAGCAGTTGTAGGGAAAAATCTTGAAATTATATAGGCTGCAGTGATTATATATTACAAACCATGCTTTAGAAGGTGTTGGAGGGGTGGAATTATATGATCTTTAAGGTCCTTTCCAACCCAAACTGTTCTGTGATTCTGTGATGATATATTATAGTTGTCTTTAATGCTACAGTTATCATATATTTAAAATATGCCAGTGACTTTTTCCTCTGTGTGTGCATGTTATACTCAGAAACTTATTCTCCAAGAAGGGCTGAGGTTCTGGTCTCACCAGTAGCCTGAGATGAACGATTCATTTCTTTAGAATGACTGTGATTAAAGGAGCAAGCGGATTTCATAGTCTCCAAAGGCCCTCAGTACTCTGGAAACTGTTTGGGAAAGACAGCCTTATGTCCCTCAGAGAACAGGGTCTCAAAATGTGCAAGTCTCCTTTCAAGCATATTAACAACAGTTGCAGTGTTTGCAGGTTTATTTACCATTTAGTTAGGCTAAGAAAAGGAGTATCCCATAAGAATTACTCATACTGTTACATATAGCTTCTATCTTACAACTTAAAAAAATGCTGATGAAATTAATGAGAAGTGACAAAATAAAAGGAAATCAACTAACAACGTGGCTGAGGTCAAACTTGAGGAATGAGCACAGTGGGTTAAAACAGCAACACTGTAATGTAGGTGTAAGCAAATGAACCGTCTAATAAATAATTAACAATTAATTTTCTTCTGTCTTTTATCTTTACCTCTTTTTTTTTTTTTTCCTCTACTTCCCTACCCTGTGTTTCTGTTTTGCATTTTCCATGTTCCTGCAATTAATTAAAAAACAAAATCAAAGCTCAGGGTTACAAAGTTCCAGTAGTGAAATCCTGCCGGAATGGAAAGTTCTGCTTCTCCGATCCTATTAGTTTGTGCTCGTGTTGAGGGCTGGATGTGCATATTTTATAGACTGTGTGCACGGCTCAGAAACGTCTGCTCCTCCTAGGCAAGCGGTTCACAATACAGCCCTTCTAGTTCTGAGCAAAGGAAGCTTTGTTTTATAAATCTCCAATGCAATGTACATGCAGTTTTGTGTCATGTTATATTGTCATATGACAAGACATGAACCAATGTAAGCCATCGTAATGCAGCACAATGCATTGTATGAGTTACACCTTGTCAGGTTTTTTGGCTTCAGAAAGGAGCTTTTTTCCCAAAGGTAGTAAGTGATGCTAGAAAAAAATCCCCGTGTTACCTAGAAACTGACAGGTGCCCCTATTTTCTGACTATCCAAATTAAATTCAATCTGAATGTGTTTCCCCAGCAAATCTGAGTGTTGCTTTACTTTTTGTCACTTCCCAGTTTTAATGGTAGTGGTCTGCTAATGTGATTAACTGTTTGCCTCAGGCAGTCCAAACCGTGCTTCGTCCAACTGGACGATGGGTGAGCTCACCAATGTTTAAGGCTCCCTAAGATGGGATCGGCATCTGAGACCTATGCATGGGTTTGAGGAATGAGAACATAACGAACATAAAACTTAGTTATGTTGTCATTAAGCCAAGGAGGTATGCGTACAGATCGTCTGCCGTTGCCCTGCCACGTAGTGTCTTATCACAAACATTGTAGCGCATCGTTACCTGCGGCGTAAAAGGTAAGCTTTGCATGGCAGAAACCACTGAGAGGGCATTGGAAGTTACATTTTTTTTTGTGGGTGACCAGTGTGGGGTGAATGCTGTATGGATTAAAATATATATATGTATGTATATATATACTTCCTGTATTTCATGCAATTCTGAAAGGTTGGCTTGTACCAGGTCACCATACCCCTTTAGTGTCAAATGCCTTAGACAATAGATAAAATCCTGAGAACGAAAACGTTATTGCACAGAATACCAAATTACAAAAGCACCATATGCATCCCGTTTCAGATAACTCTCCATTTAACATTAACACTCATGCCTGGTGTTTTCATTCTTCTTTCTTTCTTTCTTTGGTTTGTTTTTTTTTTTTTTTTTTTGTAAGTATTATAAAAATGATATTTATTTCTTTGAGCAATTGCAGAGTAAAATATTTCCTTCCAGTTCAAAAGTTACCTCCAATTGTGGTATTCAGCTTTCAGCATTATTTCACACTCAGGGTAACTTTTCTAACCCTTTAGAAATATTGTACTACTATTCCCTTCAAAACCAATCACTATTTTTTATACTGTATATATAGTGCTGTCCAAGGACTGCAGCAGAACTAGTGAGAAAGATTATATGGAAGAACTTCAAGGTTTCCCAAACATTTTAAAATGGAAAATACTTGGATAATTTAGGGACCCTGCACATGCGTTTCCTTCCGATTCTCGCTGTGTTTTAATAGGTAGGAATATATATAAGAATATATCTGTAATATATACATAGGAAAATATATAAGAATATGCATTACAGATATGTTCCTATACCAAATAACTTTCTTCCTGAGTGGCAGAGGTTATATTTTGTGTGTTACCGCTTAAACGCTCTATTCCTTCCTAGGTCAAGGTCTTAAGCAGGGTGAAAATAGAGCAGATATCCTAGTGTGTGTCACTGTGAATATTGTCAATTATATCAGCATTCTCCCAGCACGCTAAGGAATTAGAGCAGCATCAATTAATGAACTGAAAGATTCAGAGATTTGGTTCTTCATCCCAAAGCATTGGATTTATCAAAATTTGCCATAGAAGCATATGGATAGAGCAGATAGAGCCATATTTTGTATCTGGGTTAGGTGAAAAAAGATATTGTCCCTTAAGATTGAAAGTAAATGGCAAAAAAGAAGCATCCATGCAGAAAATTTCAATCATGTTCTGGAACCCTTTCTCCATCAGCTTCTGAACTTTTCTCCATTTTCGGTCTGTGCTTTCCCTGCTTTATAACGAACTTGTCACAATTAGTATCTTGGCACCTAGTAGTAATTCACTTAGCAATGAGACTAATCAGTGATTTCTGAAAACCTTCCATTCTTGAACTAGGCTTCTGACACACAAACTGGGTGAAAGACCTCCAGGTCTGTGCATGGTGCAACTTACACTCATTGAGGGCTTCCCCAGCAAAGAGCAACTAAACCTGCTGGGTCCGTGGGGGAACACAGCCCTCCAGAGACTCCGTGTCTTCATTTACCATTTGGTATCCCGAAAGCAGAGTTCAACCTTCCTTGTGAAAGATCTTTCTTGTTGGGAGCCTCTTATTTCTTCTCTTTGTGTTGAAATGAAGTGGAAGTTTTTGAAAAATGAAGAATTAGTGGCTCTAAAGGCTAAAACCTTCGTTATTTATCAAAAAGCAGTAGTGCAGCACCAAGGAAAACCAGAACGTCGATATTCTGATGAAGGTCTCCTGGCCTGAGAGGTGACCACACGGAAGGCAGAGCAGATTAGTATCTGTCTGGTAAGCACCTATTTATCAGACACCTCTGCCTGTTCACTACATGCACTGGAAATGTAGTGCCTCTCCAACTCACCCCTGGCAAATGCAATTTTCAAACAATGCAGAACAAAGAAAAATGTGCTCCTAATATAATTGTGCCTTCTGCAACTTAAATTTTAGACACTCGGTTTCATCTCTTACTTAAATGTATCTGTGTATTTTAATAGGAACATTCAGCTATGCTTTTATTAATGCAAAAACATTAAAGTGCTATCCCTGAATACTAAAGCCTTAAAGGGCCGTTTCAAACAGAACCTGTCATAAAATGTGCTCTCAAGCGTGTCCCCTTTAAGAGATTCAAGAATTAAATGTTCCCGTATGTGAATTTTATTTTGTACAGCACATTTGCTTTATGGCTACAATTAAGTTAGATGTGCCGATAACAATGTCTGCTTTCCATTTTAAATCGCACATTTCAGACAGTGTGCATTGTTTTATTATCTAATCCACATGCTTTTAATTGCAATTATGGTCCCTTATGAGTCCCCTGGGAGGGCATGATTGCAATTAAAAATGTAATTTAAATGTTAATTAATTACATTCATTTTCTAAACTGGGAAAATTTCATTTATTATTTTCATGTGTTGTGCACTTATCCTAAACGCATTACCTTCTAAATGTTTTTTTTTTTTTCAAATTAAGTGTTATGTTTATAAAACAGGGTGTTTAATACCCTTTAAAATTTTGTTAGGATGTTTATACAAATTATTACTTTAAATTAATTGATTCCAAGCTTTATGCACAATTAATATGTGTCACGCCAACCAGAATGGAGTTGTTTTTGATATTCTGCTGAAATTACATTAACATGAGAACCAAAAAAATTGATCAGAAATATACAGTTTTACTGCAAATAATCGCAGACACTTTGGGCTACGTAGAAGGAAATGAGTTACCGGGGGCCGATTCTCAGTGCCTTGGCTGATTTTCGTGCTGATGGTTCACTTCAGACATGACCAGCTCAAGAGCATGAGCGCTCATGTTGCCGTGAGCAGCCTAAAGCCTCAGACTGGGTTTTGCAACAAGTGTAACACGCAGCAGGCAGAGAGGAAGAGCTTGTTGAAAATAGAAGGCGAAGAGTCATGAATCTGGTTTCTCAGAAACGATAAAATTAAAACCATGCCGTTTAAAAAAAAACACATTATTTCCATTGCCTTCCATTTTTTTAAATATAAGCCCGCAATTACGGTGGCTAGAAAAATTATCTATAACACATGCAAACCAAGATTGGTCCAGAGCGTGATGACTGCACGAGCTTAGGATGGATGAAAAATATCAACCAGCTCCCGAAGGGTGAGCAGCCGGCATTGCGGTGCTCAGAAGCTCTTGGAGCCACCTGCAGCAGTGTGCAAAGATGTCCAGGACCACCGATAGCACGGGCTGACTGCCTGCTGCCTTCTGCCAGCAGTAGTTAAAGTCCAGTATTCGGAATGGGAAAACTCCTCGGAGGCTTCCCTGCGCTGGCTGGCCTCGCTCACATCGGCACCCAGCCGACGGAGCGGGAGGAGGAGCTGCAGAGCAGGGCAGGAGTCTTTGAGACGGGCACCAAGTCAGGTACTGGAGGTTTTGAGTCACTGGGTTCTGTAATTAAAAACTGATTAAAGATCTCCAGATCCATCCTATTATCTTTACAAAAGATATTCTCATTACAAATTTGTAGTCAGCTCAGTTAAAAAAAAAAAAAAGAAAGGACAACAAAATCCCCCTGTAATTTATTTTCACGGAGACCATCACAAAACAAACCAATTAAGCCAGGAAATTTCAGAATTATGATGCTCTGATAGACCAGCAGCTCCTCCGAAGTGCAAGCTGAAGCTAAAGGATACAGCTGAAAGACTTTTATTTTAAACCACCGCTGCTAGTTGTAGCTGTGATCTTTTGGAAGGGTTTAAACATGAAAAAAAAAAAAAAAAAAGTCAAGTTAATCTAATCTGAAAAATATCTACTTTTACGTGTCTGTCCGTACTCCCTTTTTGATAGATTTAACTAATTGCTTAAACAGTAACAATGAAAAATAGTTTAGGTCGAATCAGTGCGGAAGGTTGCATGGCTTTCTTACAGAGGAATTGATGGAAAATAGGTAAATACACGGGCCCCTAACACAGCTGCGGAGTGGGGCACGGAGCTGTTAAACGAACATTTTATTCAGCAGTTACCAGGAACGTGCTCACAGGAATTCCACCCAGACCTGGGACCACTCCTGATTCTTGCGGTGTTCAGTGTGTCCCCTCAGCACTTCTATCCGAGTTTCCCTATTTGTGCCCCGTGTGTCCCATAGATTTACTTTCCTTTAATGCTTCTCGCAGGGAAAGAGGTTGTGCAAAGTTAGTGCAGGCAGCTCTGCAGTCCAGGTTTGTGTTCTCAATTTCAGCATTAAAAGCAAAGCAGAGAAAAAAAAAAAAAGGAAAAAAAAAAAAAAAAAGAGCTATGCTTCATACAGTCCTTAGTCATATGTCAGCTACTGTCTGTAGCCAAAAAAAAAAAAATAGACTGCTTCTTTACATGTACCATTAATGAGAAGGAAAAGATTAATTAGTTCTTAGCTACTGAGGAAAGTCTAAATCGGTTTGGAATGAATTAGCATCTCCATATCGAATTTATTTTTTTCCTATTTTGCACTCCCCTCTCCCCCCCCAAATCACATGTACTTCTGAACTTAGAAATTCTGCCGAGGTTTTTTCTTTTTGGTGATCCTGGCATCTGCCAGAAGCTCAGCCCGCCCAGCAGTCCCGGTGACACACACACTGCTGCAAAATGCTGCTGGAGCCCACAAGTTCATCACACGTAACTTCCAGGCATCAGTCCTCGGTTCAGCCAAATCTTTGCCTCTCCTCTGGGAGGCCTCCTGGGAGGTGAACAACTCAGGAAGTTCCCCCATCAGCTCAGGATGCTGCTGCTCGTTTTGTGATGGGGAGATCAAAACAATTACATGACTCCTGATAACCCTCATTGACTATCTATTGAAAAAATCAGGTTCTAAATAAATTACTATTGTAATTTTTAAAGCTGTGCATGGCATGTCCTACTTACTGGATGACCTAGATAATTTCCATAAATTAACCTCTTTTACCTTCCATTTCCTCTGCCGTCCTGCTGTTACCTTCCCACAACTGCTCCGTCACTACGGAGCTCAGCCGGTGGATGGAGAAGACAGTGATGCTGCGCTGAGTCTTAAAGTGACATTAAGAACTTACCTGCCTAAGTGTTCATTTGCATCTTGCTCACTAGACTTGTCATATAGCTGGGGAGATAATATATTATGAGATGTGTACTGAATTAGCTGTCAATTGTAGTGAAGCTCTCCCTTAACTATGTGAAGAGAAAGCTGTTGAATGAGCCTCAATCTTGCCTTTTTTTTTTTTTTTTTTTTTTTTTTCAGCTGAGATGTTTCATTTTAGTCACCCAACCCCAGCCAATTTTATTAAGCCTGCTGTCAGCTGTGACCCCTGCTGAGGACCGGCAGGGCTGAAATAGTTATGCTGCCTGATGTCAGCTGTGGCAGCTGCAGAGCCCACTCCTGCACAGGCACGAGGGGCTCTGTTCCTGCAGCAACAGCCGCCGCGGTCGGAACAGCAGGGAAAATGAGAAGGCTCGGGGTAAAACGCCGCGGGGCGTTCTCCATCACTCTGTGCTGGTTGAAGCACCAAGAGAGGCTGCGTACGGGCGGGCACGGTCTTTCCTTGGGAACGTTTGCTCAGTGCGTGCTGAGCGCTGGGAGCGCGGTGCGGCAGTCGGGCTGGCGTCGCACCGCCGGCCTCGTCTGGGCTGCGAGTCAGTGCTTGTGCCAGCTGGAGAGGCAGTGCGGCTCCCACACCCATGGCAGCATCGCCCTGAGGTGGTGTTTCCAGTGATTAGCTTGTTTGGGGAATTCCTCTGCTGTGCTTGACAAGCAAAAGGAGTGTCTCCTTGTCTTCCTTGGGTGCAAGCCCTGTGTGCCAGCGGGAACTGCCCTGCTGCTGCTACAGGGCAGAGCATGGAAGGAAAACTGCAGCCTGGCCAGCCGCAGCAACGTGCTTCACTGGGGTGACTGTGGAGCTGGCTGGCGCCACCAGTTTTACACCAGCAGAAATTCTTTAGGTGTAGTTAATCCTGTACAGATCTGATTTCCATGAGTCTGTGATCAAAGCCAAGGTTAAGGGACCAGGAGAGGACGTCGTCCTTTTAAACATCAAATTTGTGTTTTACCCATATCATTTTCTTTACCTGGAAAGAAAGCAACACTTCTAAAATTTAGTTCACACTAGTGATTGCAACTTAACTGCTGTTATTCTAATTATTAAGGATATCCTCGGAGCTCAGGGGGGGACAATCACTCCATCTCCTGTTTTCAGTGTGCATACGCACAAGTCACTGCCTCCCTGAGTAGCCCACTTAGTAAGAGTGATGCTGAACTCGGTACTCCACATGCCTTAGCTACACGGGATGCCTTCACACCCTGCAAGGAAGAGTAATGCAAAAAGAGAGAAGATAGACCTAAAACTTAGATGATCCAATTGTAGCTGCCTCCAATCGCAGCATATTATATTCTTTACACGCCAAAGAAAGTTTAAATCCTGGAAGAGTGATACTTTATCGTCAAGGTAACCAGAATAGGTTCACCAACAATTTACGTGGCTCTTAAGTCTATTTACATGCTTGTTTACTTGGCTTTTCTCTAAAAGGAAAAAAGTAGTTACCGTAGCAACTGCCTCATCACATGGTGCCGAGGCTTCCTCTGCTATCAAGTATCTTTGGCAAGGAGCTCACGGACCGCTTTCGCAGGCACATCTGCTTTACCTCGTCGAGGCTGGGGATAGCCTACCTCTCAGTTTGTGGCACGTTCGGTTTAGCAGAGTGAGGACTAAATTACACGTCCCAGAAGAACTGTGAGACGCATCCATCCCTTCTTGGCTGGGGGGAACTGTGCGAGGACGATGCTAAGGCAGAGACGGGGGAGTGATGCCAGCCAGGAAGGTGGCCCCACAGGTGGCACAGGTGTGGCCAAGGTGCTTTGGAAGGAAGGAGAGGTTGTGCTGTGCCACAGAGTAGGTGTAGGCCCACTTAATTGATTAGATACCACCATCGTGAATCATTGCTTCAATAGTCAACCCACATCTCCCTTGAGAGCCTGCCTCTCTTTGCAGAAAAAACTTAAACAAAAATTATGAATCCTAGGATGGCGGAGCGGAGGTACCCAGAGGGGTGAGGAGTCGTTAGGCACTGTGTGTAAATTAGAAGCGCGAGAGTTTGCCTCTTGTGCCTCCTAATCTAGTTTTGGAGCTTTGTGCTTAGTTTCTGCTCTGATCAGCTACACGTGCAGGAAAGCAGGGGTAAAGGAGCTGCTGCTCATACTTCTTCCTTCCCTGCCTTTCTTTCCACAGAAGATTTTGACCTGAACTCTGAGCGAGCATACTGCTGTCTGGGCAAACTCCCAAAAGTTCAGCAAACTAAGTCACCGACCGAGGCTGTGTTTGTGTCTTTGTTTTAACAGTGTTTATGAGAGAGCTGCTTCATCAAATGCCCTCATTTTATTTGCTTTCCTTGCTCATTTTGTTTTAATTTGATAACTGCATAGAGTATTTAGACTGACTGCAAGGTAACTCTTATTCTTGAAAATAATTCAATTTCCTTGAATGCTCAGGGCCAGATTTTTAGGGTATTTGCACATCTTGAGATGAAATCCTAGCAGGCTTTTCAAAAGAACCTCTACAGATTAAAGCCTTGATTCTTTTCTAACCTGTTTAAACACTTGTAAAAATGCTGCTAAGACCCTACCTCCTCCTCACTCCCCTGAAAACCCTTGAAAAATTAGACCTATTTTGTATCTACATTCCCCCAGATGCTTTTGTCTTCCATTTCTCAGTTCAATTTCCACCCCTTTTTCCAAAATCCTGATATGATATTCATCTCTGCTCTTGCTCTGCTCTTCAGAGTTTTTAATAATGTGACTTACATCGTTTTTTCTCTTTTAACCTTCTGTTCATTATATTACTGCTCCATACTAATCTAATTTAGCTTGCACTTTCTTTGCAGTTCAAGCTCTATAGAGCATTACAGGCCCAGTTACTTAAAAAAAAAAAAAAAAAAAAAAAAAAAAAAACACAGGCCTGCTGCAGTATGCATATTGCAATATTGCAGTAACAGTGGTAACTAATAATAACGGTAGCTCTACACAGCTTTTAGCACAGATTTTCCTCCTGTTGAATCCTCAGTGCCCCAGTCTGCAGCAGCCTAATGGCCCGGTTTCTACACCAAAAGACTCGTGGAGCTGGGGTTTCCAACCCATTTTTCAGCCTCTCTCCAGGGAGCAACAGGTATCCTTTACTCCTGGGGCAAGCCTCCCTGCCAGCCTGGCACCAGCAGCATCCTCCACGTTCCCGTGCTCAAGCTCTCCATCAGTTCCAGTTGCTGCTGATAGAGCTGCGGACTGGCCATGGACACAATCTCACCCCAGCCGTGCCACCACGCCATGCAGGCAGGCTGACATGCAGCATCCCCTTTGCAGATAAATGTCGATAAAAAGCTGAGGAGCCGAGTGTCCTGAATAGAGAACTCCAGCAAATTTGCTGACTCCTCTGCTTTTGGGGGTTAACGGATTATCCTGTTTTGGCCTAATCTGTCCAGCAATGCTAAAATCAATATTAAACTTGGCCTGTCACTGCGCCTCCCTCCTGTTGTGAACACATTATCCAGACCACACCAGCGCTTGGAAAGTGGAGGCTGTGGTTTCGCTCACCAGAGCAGATTCAGTAGTGCAGCTCTCTCCTCGGATCTGGCGCTGGCATCTGGTGTCTTTCCATGAAGAAACACCCGGAGCTGGGGGGACATGTGCAGAGCATCCTGTGTCTCCCACCCCCTCCTTGTCATGTTCTTCATCGGAGGCAACTCGTTCATTGAAGCAGAGAGCAGCCTAATCCCAGCACAGACTGAAATCTTTCTGAAACGAGCCCTGCCAAATAAAGCAGTCACCAGCCCCTCATGGAAAAGTAAAAGGCTGGAGACAGAAGCATTTTTTTCCCCTGAAATCATGTAGCAGCTTCTTTCCTGTTTTGTGTTGCCTCCAAAACGGGAGTGGGTGTATTTATTTATTTACATGTAATGACAAGCAATAATACCATTTCCCACCCGAGAACTTGAAAGGCCTAACCAAAGTGGGCTGCCCTTTAAAAGCTTCCTCCCACTCGTGTTTGCAGCGAGATGACGTGAAAGCCCCAGAGCAGGTCTGTGGGTCTGCTCCTGTGCCCCAACTCCTCTGCCACTGAGTCCCGGTGCCCTACTCGCTTCTTTTTTCACTCTTTTTAACATCTTGCTCTAAAAAGGGTTTTCCCTGAGTTGTGTCCTACTCACTAGTAACGTATGGCATATTTTAGGGTATCCTTCAAGAACACTTGGCTGATCTCCAGCTATTCAGTTGCCTTTGTTGCTTTATTTGCACTCCCTTCTCTGAGTCATTGCCTCTTTGAAGTTTCTGAAGCACTGATGAGCAAAATATAACCACTTTTCCAGATATTTCCCTCCAAAAGCTGTAGCTGGCAAATCGGCATACAACGACCTGGCCAGCAGCAATCGGCCAACGAGACCGGGAGGGATGCAGCTGGCAGAGCCTCCTCGTGGCTGCGCTTGGTGCCCCAGCTCCCCGTGCCATGGCTGTGCCGCTGCACCCAGCCGCCAGCACGGGTGCTAAGGATATAAAGAAGGAATGGGGATGGCTGCTCATATATCTAGAAAAGGCTGTAAGGTCATTAACTTCCCTATGTGCTGTGGAGGACTCTGGTGGTCGGTTCTGTGCTTCCTTGACACCAAGACCACAGTCCCTTCTTTTATACTTCCTTGGTTGCACACAGTCTGGAGATATCGTTAGTGCGTGACTAACTCCCTTCACAAGTCACTTTCATCTCATCACTCCTTGCTTTCTTCTGGCAAAACGGTGTGGCAGAGGAAGAGAGATCTGAGCTTCAAACAATGGCCCAGGAGAGTACACTTCTGTTGCCAGGTGTTCCAACGCCCTGCGTGACCTTCAGCAAGCCATTCAACTTGGCTCTGTCTCAGTTTCCCCATCTGTAAGGGGATATGAACATTTGCAGAGCACTTTGGATTGTTATTAATTCTTCATAGAGTATCAGAAATGTGGTGAACACTTTAAGATGCTATAAATGCACAAAGTATTATTATTAAACTCAGGAGGAGGAAGTAGCTGGCCCATAAGGTGCTTCCTTCATCAGTCCTTCAGAGGAAGGTCCTTCCCTTTATGACCTGAACACAGAATTTTTATTCTGCTCTTGTAGGGGGTTAATGGGTGTATTTTAAATAAAGCTCCTCTGACCCAAGCTGGAGGAGCACGATCAAAATGAGTGAAGCTGATGACATCTTAAATTTTTCTGATATATCTCAGAATGAAACAGAAAGCAGAATTGCCTGGCACACAGCATAACACTCTCTAATCTGCAGCGGAAGGCTCTGCTGAAGTCACTTGCAATTGGCCCTTTCCTCTTACCTTCCCATACGCAGGAGACACGGGGCAACTGTAATGGCCTGACAATAGTTGCACATCCTGGGGTTTTGCTGCTCTCACGGAAAAAAATACAAAGAATGTCACGGACAAATGAATGTTGACAGTGGCCATACCAAACAATTCAAGAAAAAATTGCAGTTTTATACGTATTCCTGCTCCCTTTGTCAATACTTTAAAGATGGTTCTTATTTCAGAGCAGGTATTGATTGTGTATAGGTTAGGCCCCCGGTTCCATTTGTCATTTCTGATATTATAGCGTGTTATCGTTTAAAGCTGTAATGGGAGAGGTGGCTGAGCTTAAAGCAAGCTGGTTGTCTGAAGCTTTGATAAATGGCTAGATGGTCTTTGTTTCTGCAGCAGTGAGCAGTTGGCTGCTATTTGCTTTACCTTTTATCCAAGAATAACTGTGTGATGGGTTCTGGAAGTGAACAGTATCATTTTGTCAGATGTGGTTCAGAACTAGCCGGGTGGTCCTAGCAAAGCAGCTGAGGGATTTTTAACACTCGACAGGATGTGAGCAAAGGCCCTGCATAAAACTGAAACAATTCTGGCTCCACATGGCTGCTTTGGTCAAAAAGTTCTCTGAGTTGTTTTTTAAGGTGAGAGGACAGGAAATGCTGGGGGGGGTGGAGCACGGGAGGGACGGTGCTTTTAAAAGCAATTCTATTCATATGGAGGGATCTTATGAGAAAGATCAGAAGACAATAGGTGGATTAGATTTCTTTGACGAACTAACAAACTTGCAAATTTTTTGCAGATCTAAACAAAAGGTCTGCTTTTCAGATGCAGTGAGCAGCCCCACCCCAGCCTCCGAAAATCAGGCCAGTACAATGTTTGTGCACAGGACTGCAGAGAGAGGGAGGTAGCACACTCTGTGCATTCTTTCCCTCTGCATCACTTACATTTCTCGAGGTTTTTGCACTGCTTTCATGAACTCACATCTGTTTGTCAAACTCAAAATGCAGAGATGCTTTGTGTTTCAGTTCCACTTCATCTGAATCACCAGAAGCCTGGAAATGGTAAGCGGTGGGTGGTCCTTTTCCCGGTAACAGACACCTGTAATGCCTTGGCTTCGCAGAACCTCTTCTATCGAATTTTGGTTTCACAAACCTAAGATGACACCTGTGGATGTTTCACATCCTCATTCCTTTGAATCAGGCAAGTTAGATTTAAAATTTGATTTTAGCCCAAGTCAGCGTAATACCAAGCCCTGCCTCAAACTGAGTTGAGTTGAAGCCTGTCCCAAGCCAATATTTATAAGCAAAGGTAGATGGGAGAAACAGTAATACCCTGAAATTACACCTCACTGGTTTGTCACCTCAGCCATAATAACGCAATAGTCATTCACGGATAGCTTGTACGGGGGGAGTCTTTGCAGCTTTGGAGCACTCCTCTGAATTGCTTCTGAGTCAGCAGCAAGGTGTCTTAACAGGTTGGCCCTTGAGTCTTCAGGTACCTACCCTTCGTTAATTTGATAATCTATGGCTGAGACTTCAGACTACTTACTGTTCCTGCCTCTAGGAAATTGAACTGGCAGCTCTTAATCCTATCATTGAAGTTGAATTGCCTGGACAAGTAGCAGCAGATTGATCCCACCAGTTTACAGAAATCACAGAAGGCTTCTCAACATCCCAAATAGCTCACGCTTCAGTGCAGCTCACAGCGTGATGGCAGGGGTGCTCTGCTTTTGTGTCTGTTGGAAGAAAGAAGCTACCTTTCCTGGCATGGACATAGAAACAAACAGAAATATTAGTAGTCACATCCTAGTGGTTTTGTTGGTGGTGGTTTGGTGATTTTATTTTTATTTTTATTTTTATTGTTTTTGGTGAGATTACTGTTAGCTCTTAGCTTTTGATAACGTATATATACTGCAGGATAAGCTGGTGGCACACAAACATGGGTTTGTAGGACTGACAAGGTAAAAATTATAGTAACCCAATAGAAAACTAGAAAACTAAAACTAAAAAATAGAAAACTAAAACTAAAAAATAGAAAACTATTGGGTTACTATCATTTTTACCTTGTCAGTCATACAAACCAATAGAAAACCAATAGAAAAGAAACCCAATAGAAAAGAAACCAATCAAACTTATTCAGAAGATTTCTGTAAAGTAAGAGTCACACTGAGCCTTCCCCCTCCCTCACGTACATGGTGACTCAAGGCAAATTCAGGCTTCTGTGGACATTTCAGAAGGTTTAGTCAACTCCTTGCACCTCCCTTTGATCATGCCTCCCTGCTGTTCCTGGCTTTGCCTGGATCTGGGGATGTGTACTGCAGGAGGGGCACTTCTGACTGCAGAAGGCAGCCTGTGCTTGTGGACATGGCCATGCCCATTCTCCATCAGCACAACGGGGTGGCACGAGACCTGGCTACCCATTTTCTAGCCCAGGCTGAGGGTCAGATACTAGGAGGCCATGGTGTCAGGGATGACACCGCACAGCTCCTCTTGGCTTGCGTGTGCACTAAAGGTCACTCTGCACTCTGCAAAAACAGACTGGGTTGTGGCCCTGGCCAAAATGTCCCCGTTCACTGAAGCTGTGCCTCTGTGGGCCCCCAAGATGACGGAATTTCAATGAGGCTTTATTCTTCAGAATGAAAGGTGCTGTCTGATGGTAAAATATTGTTCTATTAAATCCAGTCCATGGCAGATCTACTACTGAGGGCTATTGAGGCAAATAAGAGCAAGGTGATGGCAGTGTGTGGTCATAAAGTTGCAGTATTCAAAAATGTAGAAAAAGCAGGTTGTCAGATTTCAATAAAGCAGTCGAAATGAATAGATACATCTCAGAGCTGGTTGCTTCCTAGTGGGATGGAATTTGAATAATAATATCACACTTGAACCAGCATCGGGCTGGATTAATGGCTAGCACAGACAGAGCACTACTATGGTGAGGCTGCGGCAGCGGCGGCACTACTGTAGGTGTTACTAATGACACAGAGCAGTGCTTCTGCTTGTTTGCACACAGAATGAAAAAACTAGGGGAGGAGGAATCTGGGAATTATTGCTTTAAGCTGCAATTTTCAACAAAGAAATCTTGCCATTCCAAACTGTCTAGACCTTTAAAAATAAAAGATGTGCAGTATTTACAATGCTCTTCAGTATTCATGAGGCTTTGCTGCATGTTGTAAGGCGAGATGAAAACAATACTCAGTAGATTTTCATAAGTGACACGCAACTGTAAGATTGATAGATGATGTGGATTTAATGTATGTGGAGTTCAGCGCCAACATAAAAGCTGTGATGTACCCAAACACTGGGTTTATTAAATCCCTGTTTCTTTAAATGATCATCCAAAGCCTTTCACCACTTTCTTCTACCAGAAAATAAAGAAAGGAAGGTAGGAAAAGAGAGAGGAAGGAGAAGGGATAAAAAGAGGGGGGGGGATTCCCCGAGTTGTTGTAGAGAATTACAATATCGGAACTGAAAGAGACAAATATTTAGACATTCTCTCTGCACAGAGATTAATGTGAGAGTCAGAAATACATGGAATCCACTTAAATTGATGTGATTTAGTTATGAATGGTTAAACATAAGTATTCTCTGTCAAATGCCAAAACCTATTGTATTAACTCTTTCCTCACCCCAGCCCTCCTGTAGAGCCTCCTAAATCAACCTAATTCTTCTTAGAGCCCAGGGACCCCTCCCCTCCCAGCTCTCTGCGTGGCAAGGCCAGAGGAGAGCAGAAAATCCCTAATTCTGCCCCAGGAGAGGACTTGATGAATCATCAGCTGGGTGTGTGGCAGCTCCTGCCCCCTGCCACCTGAGCTAGAGCTGCTCAAAGCAGGAGAGCTGCACTGGGCCCTGCAAACTGCCCTCCATCAGCATCAGCCAGGGGAACTGGGGATGGGCTGGCTGGCTTGCCAGGGCCAGTCTTTGCTTCTCACCCCCTCCAGTCCTGCTGGTGCCCATAAATCAGCTGCTGGAGCTGCTGTCCTCACGAGGTGCTTCCCGTGCACCTTTGCTAATGTGAACCAGCATTTCACCCTTAATCTGGCACCAAGTGGATTATTTTCTCTTTTATTCCAACTTCACCCACCAGGCTGCATCCTTATGAATTAGGACTCACACAGTGCCCCAAATCCTTTTGAAAACAATTTCCGAGGTGCTTCATTTCTGCTGTCTTGGTGTCCGAGGGTGCAACACACACCCCCTCCTTGATAGCAGCCAAGAGCAACATTTTCTTCTGTGCATCTACAGCACTTTTTAGCAAAGGTGCATTTGCTTCTTAGTGGAACATTTCACTTAGTTTCAGGGTCATTTCCTGTGACAGCTGGATGTCTGTCTTCCTTATCACCTCAAGATTTAGCAAAATGATATAATTAGTATCGGTGTGCTCCTTAACCCAGCCAGCTGTGCTGGAAATCAGGCCATTTTAGCTCAGTCGAAAGGAGCAAATCGCATCCACGCTGAAATCAGTCTTTTTGGTTTAGATCAAATTTGCCTTTTTATTTTCCCTTTAAAGCCAGGAGGATTGCCATTATGTTTATCCCTTGGCGTGAACCATTTGCTCTGGACAGGTTGGTGACCATCATTTTGATACTGATTTCCTGCAATGCCCAGTGGAGTTACAAAGGCTGCTGGCCTGTGCCATGTCCCCGGAGCTGCAGCCAGGAAACCTGGTCTGTACCTGGGCCTGGCGCTGGATACAGCTGAATTCAGCTCCCATCAGCTCTTCTTCCTGTATGTCTGAATCAGTTCTTTTTCAGGTACCAAACTAGAATGCAGGTTTTTGTTCTTCTCCTCCCTATTTATTCTCTCTATTCTTATTCTCCTCCCTACTTATTCTCTTCCTGCAATTTTAACCACTTCAGTAATATTTTATTCTAATAAACTCTATAAATGCTATACTGGCATTTTTTTTTGTAATGCAGAGGAAGAGTTTAAAACAAAAGCTGAGGAAAAGGGGAGAGAAATGGAAGGGAAGGCAGTACAGCCATATTTTTTCTGAATTTATAAACAAGCTACAATATGTGACTTTGTTCACTCCCCTTTAGTTGCTTCTAAATGTCTTAGCAAATTGTCTGCAATAGGAAAGTTTATTGTAAAAATAAATTTCAGCAAATAGTCATGTAAAAGAAATTGCAAATCCAATATGACAGCACATTTGCTCAAAAAATTTAAAACTGAGGTGTGCATTCAGGCAATCAGGGGCAAAGAAACTTCTGTGTGCCTGGTTCAAGTTTCTAGACTTGTGAACCTGCCTCAAAGTGCTCACGACAATGTGATACATCAAGAATCATGAGCAGAAAACATTCTGAGTTATCGATATTATACTGAAAGAAATATTTAAATGGCATGGAAGGAGTTGAAGCTCATCAAATAATTTTGCAGTGTATTTCTGAGTGCTCATACTTCGTGAAGTCCCTGGTTTTTCTACGTAGGTTAGATCGCATTTTCTCATACATGTAATCAGCTGGAGAAACGGAGGGAATAGAGAAAATGGATAAGACCCAGCAAAGAGAACATGGGGAAGAATGGGATATAATATATGCAAATAAAGGGTGCCTATTACAATTGTTGTGCCTTCAGACATATTCCCAGTTGTGTTTTCCCAGCTGTTTCATGGAGCTGTTCCCTCTTATTGATAGGAGGTGCTTTCCTTTACCTACAACAACCTGCTTAGTGCTGCTTGTCCTCTTTTTGTTTTGTTTGGTTTTGTTTTGATAATTGAGTTTTTCCATGTGTGAAATCCCAATATTTTCTTTAAACTAGGAGGATTAAATGCTTGAGGGACTCAAAGAATTTTAACAAATTGGAAAGATTCAGGAAAGGAACAAAACATGGAGAAGTTGGGAGTTCATTCACCTCTGCCTCCAGCTAACATGAGCCATGAACTTGTCAAGTCTGTGACTTTTTTTTTAAAGACTTCAGTGCAGAGGGGAAGCATTAACATGCATACCTAGGCCTTCCTCTCTCTACGTCTATTTTTTCCTTTCTATTTCTATATTTTTTCCTTTATCCTTCTTTTCTCTCCTCTCCTGTTTACCATGGATTAAAAAAAAATGGTGAGATGAAACCTTTTTCGAATAGCCAAGTAGCTCCCACCTCAAGCTGACTGCATTTTGTGCCAAGCTCACTCCACCCTTCCAGGCAGCTTTGTAGGCGCTTGTGTGCCGCAGCACAGGCTGAAAGTCCCCCCACTTGGGTATTCGTTTGTTGCATTTACAGACACAAAATGGGTGCTGCCCACAACACACGTGCATTGTCACTTGTCACATTTCTTTGTCTTTCTATCAGTCCTCCTCGTGTAGAGGTGGGACTCACCAGAACTGTTATGGATGGCTCTATTTGGTACCATCACTTCCCCCCCAGTAGGTCTTATCCTGTCCTTTAACTTGGGCACTGTGCTGCTGGCCTTTCATGCAGTCTCTTGGACGCTGATATTTCATTTCTCCTCCCATTTCTTGTGCAATATTAAATGTATCACAGAAGTACTCTGTATCTGTTTTGAAACGTAAAGATGAAGTCTATGCTTTGGGGAAGTAAAGAGAAGTGTGTGGCTGCTGTGTTCGCAGACACCGGGTCATGCATCTCCGTAGGCACCAGCCTCCATGGGAGCGTGCAGGAGTGGGGGATTAGACATTGATTTCCTCTTCTTGGCACGAGACTCGGAGTATTTGAGTGTTTCTCACCTCTGCCATAAATTTAGAAGCCTTAGATGGAAGATGCCCTATCTGTGCCAGCACCTTTCTGTCACAGGCATATCAGGACAAATAAACCTACTCCCTTTCTCTAAATTCATTAAGCCCGGTTTTCCCCTTGGCCCCCAGGCAGGCCCCTGGTATTTCTCAGTGCCTCGGTTCTCCTGTAAGGTGGAGATGGTTGCTCTTTCTTTGTTTTTTGCAGAATGGCACCTCTCCATAGTACATCCAGAGCCAGTAATAAAATGAAATTAAGAATAGACGTAAAAAAAAAAAAAAAATGCCAAGGAGGTTAAGACCAGAGTTTATTGGGTTTATTTTTTGAGTGCAGGGCTGTGGCAAGTGCACGTCCAAGTGTTTTCCTGTGGAGGTAACCTATCATGAATGCAGCTTGAACTTTTATTTGTAATTTTCAGGAGGCTTCTAGGCTGGTGTGTTCCCTACATGGAGGTGACTACTTTGAGTTCGCTTTTTTAATTAAGGTTCTGTATTGTAACTAGTCAATGTACATTATTGGGAGAATGAATGTCAATGCCAGTGCTTTTTCTTTCTCTCCTTTATCTTTGTCAATGATTCAAAGACATGATTTATGGTTAGTCTCCGTCTTTCAGGATCATCCATCAAGCGCTGGTTTCACTACAGGGCTCGAAGTTGTAAATCATGCAGAAAGGCTGTCACTCATCTCATTTAACCCTTTAAACACAGGGATGGAAGAGGAGGGCTCTTCTTAGCAGAGCTGTAAGAAATAGCAATGAAATAGCCATAAAATTGATGAAGTTAGACTTATCTATACAATTAATTGTTCTCTGTTATGTA
Organism: Oxyura jamaicensis; assembly: GCF_011077185.1. Classification (NCBI taxonomy): domain Eukaryota; kingdom Metazoa; phylum Chordata; class Aves; order Anseriformes; family Anatidae; genus Oxyura; species Oxyura jamaicensis. Next base: position 8,786,051 of record NC_048912.1, read on the forward strand.
ATAATTATTATAAAGGTCAATAAAAAAAACAGAGCATGACTCCACTCCAACTTCATTGTGAGAACCTGGAGGCCTTCAGAGCTCCATAAAATATGTCACTTTTTTTTCTCTTTTGAGCTCCTTTCAGATTTTTGAATGTCCATTACAGCCATGGTGAGCTGAGGTTCACTTTAGAATCAGTCATATCAATCATGGGCTACTTCTGATCATGACCTTGCAGTGACTAAAGAAGTGCAAAAGCCCATTAACAGCTGCTATTTTTGGCTTTGTAAATTAACAGTTCTTTTTATTCTTTTTCTCTACTCCACCCCTCCCTTCTTTCTTTTTTTTTTTTTTTTTTTTTTTTTTTTCATTTCTTCCTCTTTTTGGACAGGAAGACAGCAAAAAATGAAATGTGTAAGTGGCATGGGAGCTTCCACACTTAGCCTTGTCTCGCAGGCTTGAGGACTGGTGACAGCTTTGGCCAAGTGGCTGATTGCCTCTCCGCGTGCTCCCCTGCCAGCCCGGGCCCCGCTCCCAGGTCACATTAAGCTCTAACTTTGCAGATGATACCTCTACCTGCTCCGAGCACAAAGCCAGGGAGACTGGCATTAAATAATGAGGTGTCTTTCTTTTTCATCTTGCCATTTTATTCATTTATTTTTGGTTCAAAGTGTTGGAAATTGGTAATGGAGGGTTATTAATGAAAAATATACGTTTGGAGTCTATTTGTTTAGATTCTGCAGTGACTTGATGGCAATTTTATCCCTGAATTATGTATGGCTCTGTTTTGCCTAGGCAAGCTGATACAAACAACAAATATAGTTAGAAAAAGATATATCAGTAAATAAACTGAAAGGTTGTAAAATATGAATGTTTATCATCCAGACGGTGCTGCTTCTCTTCTTTTTTACATGAACTCTACTTGAGATGGTATATAGGAGCTTGGGACTTCCTCTGTTCCAGCAATCTCTGCAGCTTGTCACAAAAACAAATGACACCAGAGGGAACCTTGTCTTACACTGTATTCCTTTGCATGAACCTCAGTCTTCTTAAGGTGTTCATAATTTAAATTTATATCTTGATTTATTGGAAGATGAGATCCTACCCTTGCTCCCTTACAGACCAACACTCCATTTAACCTGGGCTCCTCTCCTTTTCCATTTCGGTATCTGGCATCTGCTCACCTAAGTCCAGGTGAGTGGGAAACGCAGAGCACCAGAGGTGTGCACGCAGGGGGACGCACCCGTGTGAGCGTGCAGAGGGCAGACGGCGTCCGTCCCGCTGGCGGGGCAGAACAAGCTGCAGCCTTTCTGCTCCCTGCGTTAGCCCTCTGTGCACAGAACTAATTCCTGCTGTAAAGAATAACACCTGCCACTGCTTTGTGAGCCTTGTCAATGAGCTGAATTTGTAAACAGAAGGGCTTTGCATCCTACAGAGTGCCCGGGCTGTCTACTGAAAATAACTTTGAGGGGAACAAAGGATAAAATGTTTAATCATCTGATGGGATTAAGAGAAACTTCTAATCCTCCATACAGTATAGTAGATAAATTCTATTTAAAAAAAATAAAATGTCCATTGCAACCATCATGATATATTAGCGCTTGTTTTATTCTGGCCCAAAGTCTCATCCCACAGGGACCTCCAAGAATTTCTGCTGCTAAAATATAGTGTAGATGGAGTTATAATTTTAGCATCTCTCTACAGTCTTAATTAACACTGTTCTTCTGATATAAAGCTATGGTGTCTAATTACCAAAGAGCTGTCAGAAAGTAACTTTAAAAACACTTGTGTCAAATAAGAGTTGGGAAGACTAGAAATATTTATTCGATTACAAATGGATGGGGCTAGTAGATTCTTTTGAAGTCTAGCAGTCAGTATTGCTCCTAAGCCTTCTTAGTAGTGATAGCAGTAATGTCCCACCTCACGAGATAAATTCCAGTTCCAGCTCTTCACCAAACATAGCTGATTTTTCTTCAGACGATATTTGGTAGGCTTGTTTGAGCAAATAATGGAGTATGGAGTATTTCCTACTTTATTTATTTATTTATTTATTTATTATCTAGCACATCTTGCAAGGTACTTGAATGTTTAGATTTCTGTGTATTTCACATCCCAAAGTCAAATTATGGCCAAAACATCCATCCGTTTGACCTTCAGAAGCACATGGAAAGCGTGCAGTACAAAGCCATTAGGTAACCTGCAGCAGTTGGGAATCCACTTTGGGTGGGTTCCTGTGGAGTCCTAGTTCCTGTTTTTTTCCTACTAAGCCTGTGTCATTGCCTCAGAAAGACTCATGCTTAAGACTCATGCTTGATCTGGTCTGTTGTTTGCCAGGAAGCCAGCAGAGTCTGTGCTTGCTCATTACATGTCTCGTTTGGAAAGCTCATGAACTGCAGCCAGGTTTCAATGACCCCATCCCTCGTCACGACACCATGAGTGAGCCGAGGGGGGTGATTCTGTTCAGCGTATTTTATAGGTCTACCTGCTGAAAGGCCCTTTATCTGAAATTTGCATAAGGTTAAAAAAAGGGGGGGAGAAGTAATATGATGAATGCTGACAGGTACATTTGCTACAATTGATTAAACACTTTTGCCATCCTTACGGTTTCCTTTCACCCGCCTCATGTCTTGCCAGAAAGAGAGGTGTGAGTGACTTTGTCATTGACATTAAACAGTTGTATATACTTCTAGCTGCAAAATGCTATCCCCAGAGTTTGTTTACTCGATCTGTATTTCCAATCAGTGCAGAAGGTTTACTAAAGCAGTTCATTACTGATTTATTTATGATGTATTTAGATAGCAAATATGGTTCTGTCAGCAGTTGCTGGCTAAACAGTGTTGACAGACATTAATAGCATATGGTATAGGAATGGAATTATGATCTTTAAGAGTCTTTGTGTCTCAACATACATTTACAGTTTGCATTTTTCTTCGGTGTAGAGACAGAGAACTTCCAAACAAGAAAACAGTATTTCTTTTTCATTTTGTAACCTTTGGGGTTTGTTGGTGGTGACATTAAAATCTTCTGTGCCTGTTTAGCTGTTCAATTTAATGGAAGACAAATTCTCCCAAAGGTTTAATTTACTCTCACAAACTGAAATCACTACATTCTCACCATGGGAAATGGCCTTAATTTTCCCAGCCTTCAGTATACATCAAGCATATAATTCATTTCTCCCCCCTCAATACTTCCCTCATTAGAAAACAAAGTTTTTGATATTTAAATGTTACATAGTTTAAGTTGAGAAACAGATCTTCTTAGCCCTGTAAAGTGCATTTGCAGGCATGATTGCTTCTCTCTGACAGCAATAGATTTATACAGGGTGGAACAGAAAAATACTTGAATTTTTGACCTTTAATTGTGTGCTCCCTCTAACACCAGCATTTTTACCAGTGTCAAGGAGAAAAAGTAAAAAATGTAGCTGCTCGTACAGAAGAGGAAGGAAGAACAGGTAGTGGTGAAATGACTTTGTGGCAGTTAATCCTGGCTGGGGAGACTAAATCTCGTTGGGAAAGGACTCGGGAAGAAGATGAATTTCCTATGAGAGGTTGTCTCTCAATCACATGAGGACAAACAAATTGCAAACTAATAGGGGAAATCATCTTACCCTTCTTTTTAGATTAATGATATCAGAGGAGGTGACGTTGGAACGTACTGTTCAATTTCCAAAGTAATGGGCAGCATTTTGCTTTCCATAAAATGGAGTTAATCCAAAACAAATTCTTTGCTGGAATTAGATTGCATTTCCATAAAGTTGGCTGGCCTCACAACTGTGCTTCAGAGCCACTGCTAACAAATATCCAAAGTTACCAGGTAAAAGAAAGGGAAGATAGGCTCTCCTGAAGAATTGCTCAGGACACACAAGGTGTGCTACTCGTCAGGAGCATCAGTTCTTACAAGTAACAGCTACATCCATGATTATTATTATTTTTTAATTACTGCTATTTTTGATACATTGCTACAAAGTTTAGGGTGCAGGAACTTTCTACTTCCACCGCTACGGGCAGCAACAAAAAAAAGGAAAAAAAAATGAAAAAAAAAGGAAAAAAAAAGCATGTATGTACAAATATATATCCACCAGGCTAAAACAACCTTAACAACAAGACAAAATGATGTACAGAGAAAAAGAAAATATTGAGCCAATTATTCATCTGCCTAATTGCATTTGCTTCAAAAGAATTGTAATGGTAAGTTTAACCTATTGCACACGGAAAAGTTAATGTGCCATTAATACCAGAAAAATTGTTAGGAATGATACCCAAATGTGGGCAAGACCCACTCTGGGTTAGAGTCAGCCTTACCATATCAATACATGAAGCTCGAGAGCTCCCAAGAGCTGGTTCAAATGAGCTGACCCTGTAGGAAACCACCCTGAGAATGCCTTTCTGCCCTTATGGGTTTGCTGTTCCTCCAGTCTCTGAGACGGTGGCCGCGGGGATGGCTGCTGACAGATCTGGCACATCCCAGCTGGGGCCTCTTGGACGAGGTCATTGGGGGGCGTCTCTGTCTGAGCAAAGGGCTTTGAAGCAGGGCTGCTGGTGGGAGCTCTGCTGCCGAGGCTGGGAGTGTTGGCTCTGCCTTGAGGCTGTGCTTATGGACCAGAGACATTAGGCAGTAAGTGCATTGCCAAGAGATTTAGTTAGTTTAAAGTAAATTTCTTTGAGGGAACAGCAAAGATGGCCAGTTTTTCTGCTTCTTCTCCCAGCGAGTGTCTAAGGAGCCTTGTTCATAAGGCACAGAGTATTTAAACACAGTGGTTTCTTAAATAACAGGTAAAAAGCAGTTTCAGTCTTTCTGAATCTTCTTAGTTCAAACATTTTTTTCTCATTGTGTGAAAAATTTGAACCAGTATAAGGAAAATACTGCACAGGAGGAGCAATGAACTGGCAGTACGACACATGTTGAAAAATTTCCTTTGCATTTTTTAATACAGACTAGTCAAATTCCAGCTGTGCCTTGGTGGATGGATACAGTAATTAGCCCACGTAGATAAGGCAAACTGGTAGTTGTTCAAGACAAACCTTGTGCAGGTACTAGCTAGATGTAAGATATGCTTTGCGTTCCTTTAATTTTTAGCATAGATTCAAAAACATATTAAAAATACATATTGTAAGTTTGTTGTTGGGTTTTGTTGTTTTTGTTGTGTTGTTGTTGTATTTTTTTTTTTTTTTTTTTTTTGGTAGAAAGAGAATGAGAATCAGCCAGAAAAACCTTAAAGGGAGTTATTGTTTGGATTTGAATCAGTGAATAAACTGGAAGTGTTTAGGCAGTCTGTAACGAGGTGTTGTTGGCCTCTGGTCTGTAATAAATGCTTCAATTTTATAGCTCCAAATCAACTTTACCCATAAATTCTCAAAGGACTTTCTCTACTTAACATATCAGCTAGGACTTAGTGTCCATAGCCAGGATATCCTCATGTAGTATCAAAGAGCTGAGCAGATCTATCAGCATATAACTCCCACTGATCAAAACTTTTGGGGAGGTTTTAATTTCACATTATCTATACTTAGTCCAAAATCTGAGCTAGATAAGGTACACAGGATTATTTTTTTTCATTACTTATTTGATTATTGATAGTGTAAGGATTTTACAGATGTGAAGACCAATCTTCAATAAAATTATTTAGTTCTGTTCAAGAAGTAGTCAAGTTAATGTGTGAGTGACTCCTTTCAGTAAAACCTTCAACATTTCTTCACTTCAACTACCTTTATCCCTGCCCATCTACCACTCTGTATTGCTATATGATTTCAGTCATTACTTCAGCAGATCTTAATCTAAACATAAATGCAGATCCTGTAACACACTCTCACAATATAAACATGGTTTGAAAGTGGATGTAAATGTAATGTGCAAAGCCCTTTGTAATGCTTCATTTTCTAAGTGCTCTCTGCATCCATTTCCACCACAACTTTAAGAAAGTAAACTGTGTGCGTTTTTTTTTTTTTTTTTTCTTACCGATTCCTTCTGAATGACTCAATAATAATCCTGCTTCATTTATTCTCCCGATTCCCAGTAGGGTTTCAAGGCAAAACATTATACGTAGATTCACCTCCTGTCGTTGAGGTTAAAGCCTTGTTCATGTTTAAGGAAAACCTCTTGGTCTGATTTCTGCTCTGCACTTGTTCCATTTGATTTATCTTTTGCTGTTCATAGTTTCACTGATCACTTTCTTATTACTTTTACACTTCCATCCATTTCAGTTTTGTACTCCTTTTCGAGCGATTTCTTATACCGCCCCTGCCACCTGCTCCCACCTGATGAATTGTCTGCTCAAACTGTTGATCTTGACCTGGCATGGTCTCTTCCACAGAAAATAAATGATGCCACACAGACATATAATGATGCCTTAATAAACATCCCAGGTACATTTGCTCCTCTGCAGAAGTGCAGAGCTTGAAAGGTGGTGTCCCAATTGCATGCTGATGCCTGGGAGGCAGTGAAAGGGAAGAGGCAGGAATTCAAACAAAAATGGAGAAGTTTTGCTCTCTGTGTGCTCAAAATTTCCTGGACCTTTTCTTTTTTTTTTTTTTTTTTTTTTTTTTTTTTTTTTTTTCCAATCTCTTGCCTGTATTTGTGCTTGCGATCACTAGAAACAACAATAAATATCTATTAATTCTTTAAAATTATTTATTTATTTATTTATTTATTTATTTAAATCCTTGGGCTTGCCTGCAGCAGCAACCCATCTTTCAGAGAGTCAGTATTCTGAGTAATTTGGTAGAGGTCCGATGCCCTCTGTTGCTTCTCTGTCCAAGTCTGAGTGAGGTCCTGGAAAAAAAATGCAGACAAGTTTATAAAGTTTTATTGTTGTGTTACAGAGCTGGAGAGGAGAGACAGTTAAGCCAGTCTTTCAGCTCTTTCAGGATGTTACAGTCTGGATTTTTGATCCACGAGCCTGCTTTTTGAATTCCTGCAGGCCTTAAATCGAGTTATGATAGGTATAATATATAGCTTTTTTGTACCCTGTGAGGTCCTGCACTTCAGCAGTGGTTGCATCACGATACCTGTGCTGAAGAAGTTGTTTCTGTCATTAAATGACCTTTCTGATTATTGGATTATTTTTTTACCATAACTCATACTTGTTATTTCTTGCTGAGATTCAGGAAAAGCCAATCCTGTGCAGCTGCAGCCTCCTGTTGTTCCTGCCTGTTTTTTTACACTTTGTCCCATACGATAAATTTCAGTTATCACTTAGGACGGGCAGGAAAGCAGCACTGAGACTGGTGATTATGATCTGTAAATGATCTGTGTACTGGCTCTGGATCTAAGTCCTTCCTTAGCTCATTTGAGACATCAGTTAAAAGAACACAGCTTAATATTTGTATTTCAGTCATTTTTCTTTTTTATTTTTCTTTGAAATTTCCATTATTTTAATAGCCTTGATAGATACTTGGAAACCAGATTTATTTTCGATATCAGTTGGAAACTTATCCTTTTGACATGGGTTGGTTTGTTTTGCCCAAGTTTCTTGCAGATTGAAACCAACAGTACTAATTTTAATACTGATAATTAGCATTTTTACTGTTAATAAGTCTTCTTATCTGCAAGGAGACAGATATGGGCAGCATTCAGACAGCAGGGCAGCATCCCAAACTGTGCAGAAAGAGAAGAGAAAGCACAAGAAGGCATTGAAGATGGAAGCTTTTTGGGACAGGAAGACTTTTGTTCCATGTAAGCAAAAGATTTCTGTAGGGCAGGATTGGTGTTGTGGGCGGTACATTAACAAAAGTACAAGGATAGTAATAAAGCTCTAGCTTTTATAGAGCTGCACCCCCTTGAGAGGGTGATAAGGAACAGTTCCCCCAAAATTCCTGGTAAGAACTGTTGCAAGTTCATGCTGCCAAAGTCAGCACCAGCACACCTGTGATCACGCCTCATGCAGAGGGAATATTTCAGGCATGACCTTAAAAGAAGTCAGCTACAGCTCTGGAACAGATTTCACCGGATCAAAGATTTGTTCTTATCACAGCAGCTGTGGCCTCATTGTTGCCTGCAATGAGAAATGAAAAGCAGGATCAGGACCTCTGTGTGTGTACCTATCCCCTTTCCCCCCCGCAATAAGTAAGGAAATGTATGTAGATGCGTTTATACAGCGTATGTTAAATATTCTTTTGAGCATCTTGTTTAGGTTTCTCTCATCCTGACAAAAGGGTAAGGGATGAAAAAGAAATGTGGACAAAAAGCAGTAGGTGACCCCACTCTGAGCTGGATAGTGGCAGTGGCAGCAGGAGGAAAGCCTTCTCCCTAACAAAACTGGCTTACCTGTGGACTCTTTTCCGTACTGCGGAGTGAATTCTGGCTGCTGTACGTGACTCGGGAGTGGTGGTGTGCATGTACGGGCTGAGCGTTCGAAGGAGATGTTTTGACCTTTCTCATATCTGACTGGTGTTGTAAAGATGGAGTTTTGTAGAGCAGAGGTTTTGTGACAGAGTAATAATAAGAAGGAATCTGACTGCCAGTTGCTCATTACTGGATCTCTTTTAAATGCCAGAACCTTCTATGTTTGCCTTCAAACAACACTGAACACCTAAATCACCATAGTAAACAGATATAGAAAGAGACAGAAAGGTTAAAAGTGTACTCATAATCTCTTGCTTTTCCTCCTAAACATGTTTGATAGCAATATTGTTTCTTAAAAACAATATGACCTCATTTGTAAAGCAATATTCATGCTAAGCTAGTCAGCTGTTAAATATACCCGGCACTGTGCATTATGATGAAGCTAAACCAGAATTTCAATTATTTTCTGGACACATTTAAAATTATAATACTTTACTGGGTTAGTGTTATAGTTCATCCAAATTACTCACAAAGTATCATATCAATCTCTTGCAACTGCTTATTGCTTACATATCGGAGAAGTTAGTCAAAGGAAGCTGCAGCCTGGGGTAATGACCTTCATGCTGGCTTAGTGCTTTGATGGTTATGTGGCTATAAGTGCAAAGATGTCTAATGGTCAAAAGTCAATGTTTGTTGGCCATAATATTTGTCACAAAAGAAACCGACTATTCATTTGGACCAGCATTTGTAACAGTATGTTCCTGAAAGGAAAATAAAGAGGGAAATAAAACACTTGATGGTCTGTGTACACTTCACTAGTGTCCCTCCTACACTAAAGCCCAGCAAGGAAAAATTCACATTTCAAGTCTCTTTGCAGTTTTTTCATTGCCCGGAATGAAAGATCAAAATGAAGCAAGTCGATGAAGAGGATATATTTCTTTATACCCTCACTTTCTACTTCCATACCTTATCTAAAGAGATGTTAGGAGACTAATGATGTTGCCGCCATGGTTTAACCAGCTATGAGTAAGCAGAGCAGATTTATGAATATTACTGACAAGCATGGCTTAAAGCAGATCTCACCGGAGCTTCAATATGCCCGTGTATCCAAAGGGAAAATCAAAAGGCCCACTGCGCTTTAGACAAATGTTATAATAATAGTGTATTTTTCGAGCTATATTAATATTTTTAAAATATAGGCTGTAATATTAAGTCCTAGTCAACAAGTTATTGCAAGGAGCTTACATTTTAGGCAGCATCTTCAGCTGCACATGAATTCTGTACTTTAATAAATACATATAGGAAATGCTGGTAGCTTCATCTGTACCCATCACTGGCTCGTGAAGATGAGTACCAAGTAGATCAGGATTTTCAGCTCACCATTAAAATGTGATGCAGTTCTCAGTGAGCTCCGGCAAAATTTGTACAGGAAGTAGCATTTTGCAGCCCAACAGGTGGGAAGGCTGGAATTTTGAAGAGAAAATGGATGTCCATGGGGATCATCAGTAAATACATCGGAACTTGAAACTGACCCCGTGTGAGTTTCCAGAGGCCACTTCAGCAGTCAGGGACATGTCCTGGAGTTACCATGGCTGAGCTTTTCTCTTAGCCCCTTCCTCTGGCAGATTTTCTGTCTAGGTTGACTCACTCAATCCTTTGTCCTTTTACTAAGATCAGGCTGATATTGTTTACACATTAATAGCTGATCATTAAGTAATTGTGGGAGTGAAGCATTGTGATTGCATAACCTCTCTGTATGGCAAATAAATGTATGCACTCTTGCCCCAGATGGGACAAACTTAATATGTTCAAGAGGTTTCTTGAATTGAGGCTTAAAGACTTCTGCATGAAACTGGGCTCTCTATTATATTTAGCTAAGCTGGTCTGTTTTGAACTGGAGAAGCCAAGAAATAAGCAGCTTTTTAAAAATAATAATCAAATAATTTGTCTCTCATATAGTGCTATTCAATACACTGAAGAAGCATTAGTTTTTAACAGAAATAGTAATTTCTCACAGCAGCAGAACGTACCTAAACACTTGAAAACAACTGTGTGAAGGGCTGGTAGTTCAAGATTTTTACACATTGAATATAGTAATGAAAAAGAATATGATTATATGGATCTATTTTTAGAATAAACATTGTGCTTTCATAAAAAGAATTCTTCACTCTGATCAAGAGTCTTTCAGGGGAAGTGTTGATCTTCCCCTGGTTTATTACATTTAATACATCCAGCTTCAAGTTTATCCTGCATACATTTAAGCCAGGGCCCAACTCTTTTCAAGGGGACTATGTTATGAAGAAATGCTGTCCATGAGATAAGACATGGATTCAAAAGGAATGAACCAAATCTATATATAGATTTAATATTATTATTATCATTTTAGGATAAAAAACAAGTTTCCATAAGCATAATCCTCAGCTTCTATTTATAATTGTATTTAATATAAATGTACTTCATTACTGGAGAGCAGTCTTCATGGCCATACAATAGCAAACAAATTCTTCAGAAGCATCTTTAATTATTCATTTGGCTGTACTATATTTTATGCTACTTTTCATAAATGTTAATCTTTATTATTGCCCTACCAGAAAAAAAAAAAAAAAAAAAAGAAGGAAAGAAAGAAATACCTGTTATTAAATGACCTATCAGGCTGACATGGATAAATGTTGGTAGCTATTTAATTGTTTCCCATCTGCAGTTTTATACAGTTTCTATCAAACTGAAGGGTAATTTTTTTAGTAGCTGCTTATTTTAAATGTACAAAACCCTTGTGTGTAATTCCATTAGCTGCCCTACAGCATTGCAATCTACAGTTTCCCTGAGGCTGTTGTGAAATATTGATGAAATCCTTGCTTTTGTGGCTTCCTCTGATACACTAAACATTTGTCTGATGTTAGTTGAACTTGAATGGATCTGTTCAGAGTTATATCAGTAGTGACTTCAAAGGCTGTAAGGCTGTTACAGTTTTTTTTACAAACTGAAGTTTCAAAGCCTTACCATGTGGTACTTTAAAAAAACAAAGTTCATATCAAATGAACCAAAGTGCTAACAATACACTGGTAAGACTCATTACAATTTCAATTTAACATATATGTATATATATTTAATTCTGATTGGTAGCTCATCCCATTTAAAGAAATTTAGATTGGTGTTTAGGGGAACCTAGGATAATGAAAGAGGAAAAACATAATTTGAAACATGGGTTTTAAATGAGGTAATCTATAAATTTAGAAAGCCATGATGCTGTTTTCCACAACAATAAATAGGACAGGAGAACACTGAAGAAAGGCGGAGAGAGAGACAAAACTTACAGACTTTCGTTTTCTTAGGTAAAGTGATTTATAGTGGTGCAATTAAAATGACTAACGAGGAAAATATATTTACTGCTACTCTGTTTCTCTAATTGTCCAGGACAAAACTGCGTTTTGGAAAGCACCCTTTGTGTCTAGTAACAATTGCATGCAATCCATATTGGTGTCGAGGTGTCGCAATGACTCCCTGGTATGTGCCTAAAACCTTGCCCAGGGAGGCCAGGGCGAGGATTTCCCAGGCGGATGTGCCAGCCGAGGCCAGGCGGTGGGTCTTGTGTTTGTGCACAGCAAGTGGCCATGAAGGTACAGCGCTTTGCATTCAAATTATGCTAGGAGTCATAATTTTCATAACAAGCAGATTTGGTGAAATTACAATCTGGAGAATATCAAACACATTCAGCTGATTGAAATAATAAAATCGCAAGTTCCAAGGCTCTGTAGAGAATAGCAAACAAAGATGCTTTTAACCAAAAGCAAATTATTCACTTACACTGTAAAGCCTTCATGTGAGGGACCTGAAATGTTGGCTCAGTGCGTGGTTCTATCCATTTCTGGAGCAGCCAGCACCCGGCCACTCAGACTGGCTGACCGCAGGGCAAGGCAAGGCAAGTAGGGCTGAAGATGCTTTTTTAATCAGTGCAATCACTGACTATGCAAACAACTTCGTCCTTGAGAAATTTTCCAAGAAAATCTCCACAGTCATTCTCTCCTCTCTATGGACTCTCAGTTCAGCAGAATGCATCAGCTCACCTCCTTTTTTTTTTTTTTTTTTTTTTTTTTTTTTTTTTTTCCAGCCTTCCTTTTATTTGTTTCTTTTCTTGTCTTATTATTGGTTTTGCTTCACGTTTACTGGTAGCTCGCAAGCCAGTTCACTGCACATATGCTTCCAGCCACTGATCATTTTCATTTGTCTCATGACTGCGTAGGATGCGATGTACAAAAGACATAATCTTTTCTCCTTTGTGCTGCTAAAAGTCCCACTGAAGCTAGTGGGTATTTTGCCTTCTTAACTAGTAGGAAATTGGACATTTAATAGAAAACTTTATAATACAACTCTAATTAGAGTACAACAAAATGGAAGCCCCAGATTGTTTCATTTCAGCCTCATATATAAATAATTGTTATGGCTCCATGGAGTTGACTTTGTGTGTTAAAATTCAGTTATGGCAGAAGCCACTCCAAGAGGGGCTGGAGCTGTATTTCCATGCTCCTCATCGGCAGTGCTTTACAAGCACATTGCCACAGAGGTTGTTTCTATCCTCCAGCAGTTGATGCTAGTGCAACTCTTTTCCGCCTCTGCTAGAGATGCAAATTCATGCCCAAGCTGTTTTAACTACTTTACAAAAAGAGTTCTAAAAGAGTTCTAAAAAAAAAAAAAAAAAAAGGAGGCAAAATAAATAAATAAAAAGTAATAGAGGCAAAAGGTGCAAATAATTTCCTGTTCTCCAAAATAGTTAGCAGACTTCCCAGAACAGAGGTAGTTGAGCATGTTCAACATTGTCTGAAGTCTGAGAAAAGTTTAAAACCTTCCTCGGGATGCTGAAGCACAGGGCTTTAGGAATAAACCTCACACTGCCAGGACATTTAGACCAGAGGACAGACTCATTTCATCTCTGACACCCATGATTCAGAGACAGTCTCTCTGCTCCCTCCACGGTGAGAATGGTAACCGGTAACCTTTCTCTGTGTTTTCTTTCCATATGACAGAACTTAGCAGGAAGTTAGGTCCTTGGTACAGAAATTTGTAACATAGTCTAAAATATTCTGAAATTATACAATTCACTCTTGTATCAGAAATTTCATGTTTTGAGAGTTCTTTCTGTGGAATTCCGTCACATTTCCAGACTGCTGCATTGCTTTTAGTCCTGTTAAATTCCAAAATGCCTTTGATATAAGAGTTATGCAGTAGAGTAGGGATTTTTTCCCCTTCGGTTGCCAATTTATCTCTTCAGTTGATTTTCAAACTGTGATGAATCTACAGCAATGAACTTCTACAAAGAGCCAGGTTAAGATTTGTCTTTGAGTAGCTAATGTAGTTAGACATTTTTGAGAAAAAGGAATGAGAAGTGGTCATTATCCATTATCTGCATGAAATATTTCAGAGAAAGAAACAGCTTTTGCCAAACACAAAAAGATGTTTGAGTTGAAGCCAGACAAGAAGGAAACAAGATCACCTTATAGCACTGTGAGATTGCTCTACTAATGATGTTATTTCAAGTGACTGGAATATATATATGAAGAAGTGCAGATGGTGCATGGGTTTTACATGGATTAGCAGTGTTGTTCTGGACAATGATTCACTGTCCCTTCTCTTGGCAGAAAATAAATTTTCCAGTCTTGGAAAGAAACATATATATATATATAAATGTTTCTTTATGTGGAAAAAGAGCAAATTTGATTGAAAATAACATCCACTGGTGGAAAAGTTAACAGTAAAATTGAACACTTTAAAAAAGAAAGACGTGTTCACACTCTAAAGTTTAAGTTCAGAAGTGACGTATAACGTGGTGCAAATTATGGCGACCCTGGGGTGCAAGGACCTAAAGTCAGTTTTGGGTTCAACATCACTGGGAGCTTGGCTCAGGGCTGCCTACATAGTATGGTCAAGATTTCAAGGTAAACGTGTTAGAGTTTTAGACACATAATTTAAAAAAAAAAAAAAAATGCAGGTGTATTAACTGGACCTGTTTTCTTCTAGATACTGTGTAGAAATATTCTAGAAATATTTAGGAAAATGTTCTCTTTTGAAGAATAAAGAATCGGCTGTTTACTGCACCCCTTGTCCTAGAGAAGCAGATTGCTTCAGTTACAGTGAATCCAGTCGCAAAGGCATGATGGGAAGTAATAAAAAAAAGTTAAAGCATTTTAGAATTGTATTTATGATTATTATCCGTACGATAATATTATCCTTACTTATGTCATGATCTTGACATACCCTGTCTTGGGATCAATCAGCACTAAAACCAAATACTGTATTTCCATTTAGGAAGCCAGAAATTGCTTCCAGTCTATGTTCTGAAGCTCCTGGGCTTTGTCCAGGCTTCAAGATGGTGAAATTTCAGTCTCTTGCTTCTTTGGGACTGCACATTGCACATCTCCCATCTCTGACTGGGCCTGTTTAATATTGGTGGGAAAAATTCTCAGATGGGAAAAAGAGGAAGCAGTCATCTGGTTACAGAGTTTGGATTTCTTTTACATATATATATATATATATTTTCCATAAGACAGCTATATATGATCAGCTCAGAGGTTTGGAATGTCAGAATAAGCCTGGGGGAGAACTGGTGGGAAGAGAACAGGTCACTCAACAATTTATTATATGGACATCAGTATGACATGCAAAATTTATGCTTCTTATTACAGACACTGCACTTAAAGCATGTGGGTGCACAGACTTAAGACACCCTTTATATAAGGCTTATAAAATAAATAATGCAAAGTTCAGTTACATTAATGTTATTTCTGTTAAATAGCTACATTAATTCATATCAATCTTTACATGCAATGAAATCTTACTAAAAACACTATTGGAAGGACATATGCATTTCTTGTACCCTAGGTTCTCTGCACAGAAGGGGTCTCCACAATCCTTAAAATGCCCACAGCAACTTAAATCATTTAGATAAACAGGAATGATCTTACAAATAGGACACTGAAATGCACTTTCAATGCTGCCCAGAGCCCTTAGATGTTATTAAAATGGACCTGACTGACGGTTTTGTGAAATTTTGACAACGCTTTCTAAAAAGTTATTTTACTGCTATCATAAGATTGTGTCTGAATGTTATGCAGAAAAAAAAAAAAAAAAAAAAAAAAAAAGAGAGGATTTCTCAGCACGAGTTACTCTTCTGTAAAGGTTATAGTAAACATGTCAATGCCTAATTAAGCAGAAAATTTTATCTGTATTGTGGGGGATGTGCAGCTGTCTGGTACTTCTGTTTTTTTCTACTAAATCCTTTTAGGACAAAGGATATGGTGGAGAAGAAACTGTTCTATGTATCATCCAAAGGAAAAAAAAAATACCGTCTGGTGAAAAATGGGTTAATAATATTCAAAGAGTTGGTGCTGAAATGGAGAATCAAATTTGTGCTGACCCAAAACTGTGTGAATGCTATTTGTTGTCTGTTTTGTCTGATTCCTTCATTGAATTCCCTCCTTATTTTTGTTTTGCTGGGTGTAATATGCTTGGCACTGTGATACATCCTGGCAAGGGGCCAGTGCTGCTACCTACGCTGTGCAGTATCTCTAACACCGCGAGAACCATGTCAGTCCTGCTCATCAGTTCATGCTGCTTGTTTAACAAGGTTACTGCTCGTGACGTGCAGGAGTTTTGCCGCCTCCATGTCCCTCCGTTCTCCATGTCCCCCTGAAAAGCATTTGAGCTCAGAAAGGGATACATGGAAAGCATTATCTAGTTATCAGGGAAGACATTTAGGGCAGTGAGATAAATATTTTATTCCTAGTATTATCTTTACTGCCTGATCATCTGTAAATGGGGCTACTGATATTTGCTGTACCCCAACATACTGCTAAAAGACTTATTGGTTTAATACTTAACGCGACATTTAATGTTATCTTCTTTGCTGGAAGCATCTCCTGAAGGGCATAGCATTCCTCCCACTATATGATCATTATTTCATCATGTCCAGGTCCTTTGCTCTTAGCCGCTGCTGCTACCTATACCTCTGGTTGTGAAGCTGCCTGGAGTAAGTCAAGCCCAGCTCTAAGCTGTTGGGATCTGTGCAGGTCCTAAAACTATGGGAATGGTGTAGGAAGGATGGTTTGCGTGGGTTTCGTAGCACATACACAGAGAGAGCCATTGTTTCCCTCTTTGTATACTGCAGGTTAATCCTGGAAACAATTCCTCCACTTGTGGTTCATTTCTTTGGCTTCACCATAAAATCTCATTAGCAGGGGTCAGATACATTCCTAGTTCTTCTTAAATGCAAATAGATTGGAAAACTGAAAGACAGATGACAAAAATGTGAAAGGCCTCTTCTGTATGTTAACAAAAATATTTCTAGCTTTTCTGCCCCTCCATTTGGATTTGCTATAAAGATATAATTTGCACAAGATTACCAAATTCAGCATGGCAAAATAAGCCAGGTTCTAAAAAGCCAATAATTGGCTTTTCTCAGAAGTTGGAAGGAACTGGATTTTAAACAAGTAACACTTTTACGTTCATTTTCCTTGTTCTTTCTGAGCTTTTAACGTTATGATTTAAAGTCTTACTTCACTATTACAACTAGCAGAGTTTTATTTTATTTTTGCCTTCTTATTTTTAAGGGCAGCTCTGACTGGGGGGTTTTGGAGTTATGGTTTTACAAAATTACCTGACACAAAAAGCTAGGCCTTCGGCATGCAGAGCAAAGTACCCCTGCCGTGCAATCACAAGGGTTAGCACCACGGTGTTGGTTCCTACCTGAAAGAGCACATCAAAGTATATCCTACAAAGACCTGTGCTTCTGAAATCAGCGCTTGGTTTTGATGAGTAGTTGTCTGTAACAGTGAATTGTTTCAATGGCTGCTTGCACTGCGTGTAACAGCTTTGCAGTGGTTGTTAAAAATGTTACACAAGAGTCTTGCGAAAAAATGTCGGAACCAGTTCTTCTGCTCCATCCCTTCTGGGAGTGAATTGTTGGTTGTGATGGGTTGATGGGAATTTATAGTGACTGCAATGGAGATGATTCACCATTAAACATCCCCTTTTCTGATTCTTCAGTCTATTTCTACCTAGGTTATCTCCCATAACTTCAATAGAACTATTACTGATATAGGGCCAGGGAAAAAAAAAAAAAAAGAAAAAAGAAAAAAAAAGAATTCCTTAATTAATTTTAAAATTTACAACTCTTACAGTATCGAGTTCGTCTGGTTAATTAAATAGTTCATTTGTCAAAGAAAATCATTCTGGATTTATTCTACTTTTCCAATTTTATAGTTAACTTTGGTCTACCTCTGTCACATCCTAATACTCCTCTGTAACTTCCAAGGGTTCTTGCCCCTGGCACATATGCATGTGTTTTTATCAAAGCACGATTTGCTTTTATGGCACACAGTACATTATTTTTACAAACAAAAGAGTTCCACTTAAGCCTATTAGTGCTTTCAAATGTTGTATTTTGACATATAAATTATTTGTGTACATTCTAAAGTGCTTTTTTTAGGTGATCAAATGGCAAAAGATTACTGTACCTAGATGATTCTATGAACCAGGAAGATTATGGCAGTTATTTTTCTTCTATTTCTTGCCAATTCTACCCTTCCTTTCACTGAGGCTAAAAACAATTTGATAGAATTGAAGCTTTTAGAATAAACTTTAAATTCTTACATATGAATTTTCCAACTGTCCCATTACAGGACAGTTAGAATTATAGTCCCATGACAGGAAAATTATTAACTCAGAATCTCTGGCAGTTATAAAGATTTATGATCATCTGCCAATAAAATGCAGCAACCTTCACAAAAAGAGACATCATTTGGCTTTTTTTCACTTCCAGAAGTAACAAGCAGTAAAGTTGTAGATTAAAATGAAGTCCAGTAAAGAAAACACAGAGTGAAACTAGAAATCTTGAACTGTAGTATTCTCCTTTAGCAAGTTATTTCATATATTGACATTACATTTCAGGTTATGTCCAAGAGGAAGATTTAAAAGAAGAAGAAGATATAAAGGAGGAGGAAGAAGATGATGATGACAACAATTCAACTGCTCACCTCCAGGGCAGCAATGACACTGGCACGGATGAGGAACACGATGTGGGTCCTGAGCAGAAAGGGAACTTTAGTTACCAGAATTCCCCTGTCAGTCATATATCTAACCAGGATGCAGAAAATGAATCACTACTAAGCGATGGTAGTGACCACGTGACAGATATTAAAAGCGTTTGCTCTAGAGAGCCACAGGATCCAAAAACCAGCGCCCATCCCAAAGCCCAGAATGAAGCACACAATTGCATGGATAAAATGACAGCGGTCTATGCCAACATCCTGTCAGACTCTTATTGGACAGGCTTAGGGCTGGGTTTCAAGTTGTCTAACTCTGAAAAGAGGAGTTGTGACAACAGAAATGGAGGGAACAAAGCTGATTTTGATTGGCACCAAGACGCACTGTCAAAAAGCTTACAACAGAATTTACCTTCCAGACCTGTCTCAAAACCCAACCTGTTCAGCTCCGTCCAACTCTACAGGCAGAGCAGCAAAATGTGTGGAACTGTTTTCACAGGCGCCAGCAGGTTTCGGTGCCGGCAGTGCAGCGCTGCATATGACACGCTGGTCGAACTAACAGTTCATATGAATGAAACAGGTCACTACCAAGATGACAACCACAAAAAGGACAAGCACAGACCTACCAGCTACTCAAAGCCTCGAAAAAGGGCTTTCCAGGACATGGACAAGGAAGATGCACAAAAAGTTCTGAAGTGTATGTTCTGTGGTGACTCCTTTGATTCCCTTCAAGATCTGAGCGTTCATATGATAAAAACAAAACATTACCAAAAAGTGCCTTTGAAGGAGCCGGTACCAACCATTTCTTCAAAAATGGTCACTCCAGCAAAGAAACGTGTGTTTGATGTTAACAGGCCTTGTTCCCCTGATTCCACAACGGGGTCTTTCTCAGATTCTTTTTCTCCGCAGAAGAATGCGAACCTGCAGTTATCATCTAACAACCGCTATGGCTACCAGAATGGCGCCAGCTATACTTGGCAGTTTGAGGCCTGTAAATCCCAGATTTTGAAGTGTATGGAGTGTGGAAGCTCCCATGACACCTTGCAGCAGCTCACGACCCACATGATGGTTACTGGCCATTTCTTGAAAGTCACAAGTTCAGCTTCAAAGAAAGGAAAGCAACTTGTTCTGGATCCTTTAGCTGTGGAAAAAATGCAATCACTGTCTGAAGCACCAGCCAATGACAGCCCGGTTTCAAAATCAAACAGTAAATCATCTGCAGAATGCATAGCTCCCACGTCCGAAATAAAAAAAGAAATTAAAAAAGATAAAACTGATGATGCAAACAAAGATGAGAAAGCAGTAAAAACTGAAGAGTATGAAGACAGTCTTCAGAAACCACTGGATCCCACAATGAAATACCAGTACCTCAGAGAAGAAGATTTAGAAGATGGTTCAAAGGGTGGTGGGGACATTTTAAAGTCTTTGGAGAACACTGTCACAACAGCCATCAATAAAGCTCAGAATGGAGCGCCCAGCTGGAGTGCATACCCCAGCATCCATGCGGCTTATCAGCTCTCAGAGGGGGCTAAGCCATCTTTGCCTGTGGGTTCCCAAGTACTGCAAATCAGGCCAACTATCACCAATAAGTTGAGGCCCATAGCTCCAAAGTGGAAGGTCATGCCTCTGGTGCCTATCTCAGCAAATGTGGCCCAGTGCACTCAAGTGAAGAAGGAAACTGATGACAAGGAGGAAGTACAAAAGGACTATGCTAAAGATGGCATCCAAGCGGAGCCTGCCTCACTCAGTCAGAGTGAAAGAGAACCTCCCCTCAAATCTGAAGTCTCCGTGGAGCCAAAAAAGACGGAACCATGCCCCTTGAAAGAAGAAGACAAAATTAAAGAGGACAGTGGAAAAGAAAAAACAGTCCTCAAGGAACCAACAGCAGCTTCTCTTAGCAATGGTTGTGCTGCTGCCAACCATTCATCTGAGCTGCCTTGTGTCAACCCTCTCAGTGCCCTGCAGTCAGTACTGAATAATCATTTGGGCAAAGCAACAGAGCCTTTACGGCCCCAGTCCAATTCCAGCCCCAGCTCTAGCACAATTTCTATGTTCCACAAATCTAATCTAAATATGATGGAGAAGCCAGTTTTATCTCCTACTCCAACCCCACCAAAGCCTGCAAGTGTGTCCAGGCACTATTTGTTTGAAAACAATGATCAGCCTATTGACCTGACCAAATCTAAAGGCAAGAAAGCTGAGTCAGCTCAAGCACAATCCTGTACTTCTCCTCCTCAAAAACATGCTCTGTCTGACATTGCTGACATGGTCAAAGTTCTTCCCAAAGCTACTACACCAAAACCTGCTGCATCTTCAAGGATCCCATCTATGAAATTGGAAATAGATGTCCGACGCTTTGAGGATGTCTCAACAGAAGTCTCCACTCTGCATAAAAGGAAGGGCAGACAGTCAAACTGGAACCCTCAGCATCTTCTCATTTTGCAGGCTCAATTTGCTTCCAGCCTCTTCCAGACATCCGAAGGTAAATATTTATTATCAGATCTAGGCCCGCAGGAGCGTATGCAGATTTCAAAATTTACTGGACTGTCAATGACCACCATCAGCCATTGGTTGGCAAACGTCAAGTACCAACTTAGGAAAACCGGAGGAACAAAGTTTTTGAAAAACATGGACAAAGGGCATCCAGTCTTTTATTGCAGCGACTGTGCATCTCAGTTTCGAACCCCATCTACTTACATTAGCCACTTAGAATCTCATCTAGGTTTCCAAATGAAAGACATGAACAAGCTGGCTGTGGAGCAGCAAACCAAGGTAGAGCAAGAAATCTCCAGAGTTTCAGTTCAAAGATCTCCTGAAACAATAGCTGGAGAAGAGGACACAGACTCTAAGTTCAAATGTAAGTTGTGCTGTCGGACATTTGCGAGCAAACATGCAGTAAAACTTCATCTAAGCAAAACACACAGCAAGTCACCAGAACACCATTCACAATTTGTAGCAGAAGTGGAAGAAGAATAACTCTTAAGGTATGCATGCTCTATAGCGAGTTTTGATTTCATCCTTGTAAGGAGGCCTCTTAAAACATTCGTACTTTATGAAATGTAGGAAAACACTATAAAATGCATAATGTACTGCTGCTTCATTAATCTAATTGCATGTACACATTCATTTTATAATGTTTTCAGGAAGAGAGCTTGATAAATGCAGAACTACATTGCCCCATACAGAAAAGTTACTTCTTATTAATATATTCAAAATAGCTGTTTTCCCAGTTCTCACTCTCTTCTTTTGTTTCTAAGAATTAATAGCTTTCACATCCTATGCACTTCAATGTGGAATGCAACAAGTAAATGCTACTCTTTGCAATGAGAATGGAAAAATAAAAAAAATAAAAAAAAATGAAAAAAAGCACTGAAAACCAAAAGATTACAACCTTCAGTGCTAACATACCGGTAAATCTGATTTTGATGGGGGAAAAGAAGACAATTCAAATGTCAAATTAGCAAAATAATATATAGTCCAAGTTCCTCACACACTCAAACCCAACCTGAAGAATCTACTAATAATTGAAAAGTTTATGTCCAGAACTTTGGTTATTCTTTCAACAATGTTTGGATATTCAGTTTTGTAAAATATTTTAATATTTTACACCTACTTAAACATTTACTATTGTGAGTGGCCTTTTTTGTAGCATCAGTTTAACCTTTCTCTCCATCATGTCTCTGCTCGTTCCTTTTTTAATCTTGAAGATGTGTGATTATATTTTGTTTCATGTTGGTGGGCATGTCAATCCAGGAACGTCACTGACTTCGGTGCAAGTTTTCCTATAGCCTGGGAGGGAGGGGGTAGACGCTTAATGGAGGAAACTGCTAGATTTTTTACAAGGTTAATATTTCAAAGACCTGTTAATAGGATACTTTTACATTACTGTTGTTTTTGTTTTTGTTTTTGTTTTTTCTGAAAGATACACCAAACGAAGTACTGCCACAATCAATGTTTATAATATGTAATGTAATATTCAGATTACACACAATTTTTGCATTTTTAATTTTGCTTGATTCACAAACTTGAATCTTCTTGATTTAAATAAATATGCAGACATCAACTAAAAGTCCAAATAGAAGTTTTCTGTTCTAACACGTTTATTTCCAGCAAGGCTCCGTTAGTCATTCCCAGCAATTTCACCAGCAAACTCAGGCTCTGCTTCTGTTCGCAGAATAATCATGTGCAGATTCAGATTTTCTCCAACATGTTCATTACTTAGATAACATTTGGAAAATGAATTCATCAGACAGTCAAAATTAAAGATGTGTTGTGAATTGTCACTTACGCCAGCTGCTATTGTGGCTATTCTCTGGCTAATCGAGGGTGCAAGCACTTTGAGGATGAATACCCATTTGTGTGAAGATTTCACATTTGTTTGCTGCAAATATTCAGGAAGCTTTAAGAAACACTTTCGGTGTACAGAGCCAGCACAAGGACTATACATCACTTAAGCTTTGATAAAAAGGCTACTTTTGAATAATTTAAACCACTAATCAAAGGGTTACTTTGGGATGGGTAATAGAAGCTATTACTATAGAGTATAACGCCAGTATTCAAGTGCAGTAAGATTTAAGTTTTGCATACATCTTGTATGTACTGTCTGTATGTGACTGGATTTATCCCTTCTGCATATTTTAGCCAGCAAAATACAGTCTAACTCAAAGGGAGTTTATTTTCTCAATAATGCTAATATCCTTAAATTTGGCATTTTTAACCCAACATTAGAACCCAGTACAAAAATAGCAAATAAATGTTCCTTGTTTATCTGATAATAACTGATTTTCTGCCTAACAATTCTATAACCCTTCAAAATCAATATACCTGCCAAAATATCAGAAAATTACAAGAGATTGGTTGGGAAAAATGTACCATATTTCATTTCCTTCCTCACCAGTTAACGATTATTAAGACTTTGACATTCATAGTTTTCACACAAGAGATATCAGAGCAAACCAATAATTTGGGTACTATCAAACAAAAGCTATCTGCCAAATATATTAATAAAACAGCTATTTTGGCATATTCATGGCTTAATACCTGACAAATGTTTCAGATTTGGTCTTTAAAGCACCATGTTATTATGAAGAGGCAAACCAAACACCCACCTTTATAAACATGTTACTATTCCTCAGGATTTGGGGAAGAAGTACAAAGAAAAAAAAAATCTCAGAGGGAAAAGAAAAAATGGTTTCTGCATTGTAATAACCTCCACAGACACATCACGGGTATTATTCAGGTGATATGTGACTACATAAATAAGGTACTGTCCTTCCTGCCTTTGGGTACCCAGAAATTGCTGTCCTTTTAATACTCATCCATTTCTAATTTATATCAAGATGTAGGTTGTATCTTACCTTTGAAAAAATATATCTAAATTGCAATGACAGAGTGATAGCACTGTTATCTGGAACTATAATTTTAGTTGGTATGCATGATAGCACAAATTGTATGAAATGATGGGGTATTTTGGATAGCATTGTAAAGATTTTATTACAGTTTTGGAGCTGTAAGCCCACCTAAGTTCTGACTGTGTTAAAAGTGTGGAGGGCAGAGTTTATTCATATGGTTTCTTCCTGAGATCTACAAGGAGACTAAATCAAATAACAGAGATTTTCAGGGTTTACTTATTCATACCATGTTATTTTTAGGATTCAGTATGCATTTGAACAAAAACATAGAGAAGAGCACAGTATTTAGAAACAAAAAATATAAAGCATACTGAGATTCTTAAAATGTACACATGCATCTGCATTCACTTCTAGGCAATATTGTAGTGGAATAGAAATAAAAGTAGAGAAAATATATGGAAATAAATGGAAATAAAACAGTGGAAAGTGTACTCAGTAGAGAAATACTTTAACTACTTTATATATTTTAATGAAATATACTATTAAAAGTTATTTTTAAATGTTGACTATCATTAAAATATGAATGAATAATCGGTATTAGTACTGTAGAAAAATGTATTATGTATATGGTTTTATTTTTAAGACCTCTGTGAGCCTGTTTATCAGAAATTCACTATAAATTCTTCTTAAATGTAAGACATATCTGTTTTATATTCATCTTTGGTGTTTTCATGAATTCCTTTATCTGATACGGGCTTAGTAATATAATGTAAAATCTTGTGTAATATGCAACAATCAGATGTCTCTATTCTCATTCATTTAACCTGCTACAAAACTGTTTTTATTGCTGTTCTTCAAAGACAACCCATGAACATTAGGGAACATGGCTTTAATCCATTTTAATTTGTATGTTGACTTATACCTTTGAGGAGCAGTTATTCATACTTTTTTTCATTTGAATTAGAATTGTTAACTTGTTCCAAGAAGAAAAGACAATGCAAAATTTTATTTCTCACTTTAAAGTCAGGTGATGGGGTTCGCTATAAACTGGTTAGTAACCGAGTCTCTCTCTGGTCTTATCTATGACTTTTTATAGAAATAAGTCTCTATAGAGTTAAATTTACCAACTTGATTGGAGAGATTTCTTTTTAAAAGACCCTGATAAGTAAACAAACAGCTACCTGAAATGAACTAATTTGAAAGTAAGGCTGCTGCAAAACAAAAAAATGAGTCATAATGATAAACAGTTTTTCTGTTTCCTCCTTTGTCTTTTTTTAACCATCAAGTTTAAAGCTTCTACAGTGCTTTTTTTCTACTTTATAGGAGACAACTGACATTCTGTGGTAAATGGAAGAAAGAGCAGAGCAGAACTGAAAATCCTCTAATGCACTGACACTAACTTGCCCTCTATTGTTGAAAATGAGCAGGCAATCATGATTGTTCATCAAATGGCTCCTAATGCAGTTAAAGCATTCAGCTATAATTTCTCCTTGCATTTATAATTACTGTCATAGACTGCACACCTCAGTGAGCAGATTAAAGCTATAAACTATTTAGCCGTAGCTTTAAGATGAGGAACTTGATTTGTCTGGCAGCAGTTATTTGTTAGAGAGCTTGACACTTCACATAAAAATGACTCAACTTGATGAAGAACAATGCAGTTTAAGCAATGCAGTGATTTTAAATCAGTCATTATACCACGCCCTGTAAGAATTGCAAAGCAATTTGTTAAATGATATATAGGACACGTAGATAACTGTATGTGTTAAGTATACCAAAATAGAAGATTTTTTTCGTCTGTGGATTTTATTTTCTCATCTCCTCTGAAACAGTAGGAGCTGCGCTGAACATCACGTTCTGCTATTAGCCAATATTGGTGGTACATAGGCAAGGCCAATTGCATGAATTAGTTGTCCAAAACCATATTTTAGAGAATTTAGCTTGCTCTTCATGTTTCACTTCTTCTTAGTAGAAAACCTTAAAAACTGAGAGACCCTCTCAGAAGAATCAAACATGCTGGGACTGCAGCTATGTCCACCATGACATTGTAAGCTGAATTTACCAACTGAACTGCTCAAGGGTTCTGCTCACCATGTCATCAGCCAGAAAGAGAGGGTTCACCACAATGAAAGCCTTGATTATCTGGTTGAACGGGACTTTTCTAACACCCTACCTGAAAATGGAAAAAAAAAAAAAAAATCTGCATGGATGTCTCATTTTAAAACAGACTTTTGTTGGGATAAACTGGGTAAAATTGCTGAGCACCAGAAAAGGGAGAAGATGAGGCAGTGCATTAGGAAGAGGAACAAGCTGTCCTTTCCTGTGGTGGAGGAGAGATGCAGAGCCCGTCCTCAGCAAGGGCCTACCTCCAAGCCATCACTCCTCCCTCAAAATAATTGTGTTCCAGTGAAGCCTCAGTCCCCCTCATCCTTTGAAATTTCTCAGTTTCCACAAAACACTAGATCATGACTTTTTCTATTTAACATTTTCAAACCTTCAGACTTTGCATGGATAAAGTTTCTTCAGTCTAGCGCTATCCATTGTAGAACCTGTAACACTCTGTTCTTGGCTTCCCTGAGAGCAGGGTCAGGCCAGAGCAGAGGGCATCAGCACAGATATATCAGTGCAGGTTTACTTCCTTTTTATGAATACTACAGGTTACTATGAAGATCAGTATTATTTAACATTGCATTAGGTCAACCAATATTGTTTCTAGGCTCTGTATAAGCATACTGCAAATGACAGTTCCTAACCCCCAAAGGCAGGAATTCTTCAAATCGCAAAGAAAAAGCAACTTTTAAGCATTTTGACCAGATCTTAACTGACCTTGAATAGCACCTACCACTTCAAGCATTCACTATTCATAAGGATATCAAAATCGTACCTTCTCCTCGCTGCATCTGATATTATTAAATGCTACAGCCTTCATAATATATAGCAGAACACTTTTACCCAGTGAAATTTCAAAGGGAGAGTATTTGAGTCTTATACATTTTACACCTCAGCAACCAAGTAGCAAAGATCAATAACAAAAGGAAAAGACATGAGCAGCATCCAGCCCTCAAAAGCACCTTTCAATAAAAATAATGCAATTTAGCAGGATGATCACTCTGTGCAAATATGATGGAGCACAGATGGAAAATGAGGAAAATTATAGATATGACTTCATGAGAGGAGGAAAGGAGGAAGAGATTTTTCACTATTTATTGGGATAATGAACAGATAATTCATGATTATTAAGCTGTAGTCTTCAGGCCTTATTCTTCCTCTCCTGGGTTCAGAGCTGGGTCTCTGTGCATCTAGGCAGGGTCCATTGATGGGGAAAGGTCTGGCCTTTTTGCTAGTTTTCGTACAGCAATGAAGTCATGCAGGATTTACACCAGCACAGATGCCACTCAGGATCCTTTCTGCAAGAAGAGAAATGAGGTAGAAGAAGCCACGCACAGCACAGAGCTTATTTCTTAACTGTGATGGTGTTTTTCAAGAGCATCTCACCTTTGGGAAAGGGGCAGCAGATCCTGGGTTTCCAGCCTGTGATAAGGACTCTAACATCAAGACACTTCACCAGGTAGAAAAACCACGGCCCCTGGGAGAACCAAGGGGACTGAGACTCTGTCCTGCCACCTTCCCACGTCTGGAGGTTTGTGCATCCCAAGAGCATTAATTGACTGAGCCCTGGAAGGTGGGAGATGGCAGGAAAGGTTCCCTGTGCTCAGTTCTACAAGAGGGGTCCTGCTCTGGGGCACAGCATTGGCTCTGTTGGTTCTGGACACATGGGAAGGATGCAGGGCACAGCAGAGACCAAGAGGGGGGCAGAAACAGAGGAAATGGTGGCAGCTTGCTGGGGCAGAGGAAAGGAGGGAGATGGGGGAAGGAGGGGACTTATTCCTTGTAGGAAATTTACACATTCCCTTTATTAAAACAAAACAATTCCTCCTCCCCTCCAAAATCCCTCCCTGGAAGCACTCAGCGCCAGCTCTTCTGCCAAGGGTCAGCACATGCAGGAGTGGGGGAGGCAAGGATGGGGGAGTGGAGGAGGTTGTCATGTCTAATGAATACCCTGAATGTATCGAGATATATATTTTTTTCATTTCAGAAAAGGTTCCATTAAGAGGGAGACAGCCCTAACATGTGCTTTGGCCCCTCATCAGATTTATGAGTATTTGCTCTGCTCTTTAATAGGAAACTCTGCAGCAACTGCCACCTTGCCTGCTCTCCCTGAGATACACAGTGGCTTCTCGGGGAAATGCACTTCATTATTAATGTGAATTTGTACGTTTTTATGACACTGCTTGGGGGAAGGGGCAGGCAGAGATTTCCTGGTGATATATGCTCATTTCTAACCATTTATTGTCCTAGACAATCGAAGAACAATGATAAACATTGTTATAGAGAGTGGAGGGTGCCAAAATGACATTTTTGAAGGGAAAGGAGAGGTGACTGGAGTGGTTTTCATGTGGTTGCTCCCTCCACTCCACCTCCTCGAGCAACTGCGTCAGATCAAGCGACAGAGTGCGCTGGCAGCTGCTGCCTCCCCTCGCCTGCTCAGCCCAGCAAAGACCATTTGCTCAGTGTTTTGCTACAGCAGAGTGGGTACAGAGGAGTTTGTCCTTTGGGAAGCCTGTGCTGCAGAGGATCACAAGCCTAGGAGTGAATGAAATGTTCAGAATCCCCATGACCCCTTACCCCAGCAGTTTCTTTCTGATTTATTATTGAGCGACCTGGCATTGAAACCCTGTGCATGCAGTAGCAGCTGCAAGGCATCAAATCAGGCCAGGAAGAGAAAGGCGAGGATGTGGTTTGCCAGAGCATTCTCAGCATCCTCTGGTTTCCCTTTCTCCTGCCAGGCCCATCTGTGATTCACACAGCCACCCAAGAGCTCCAGGAGGGGATGAAAACGGTGGGTTCGGGATGCACTGGAGAACCAAAACATTTCAGCCCTCAAGCTCACCTGAAAAAAAAATATATCAGTAAGGCCACGACCTCCATGTCATCCTGCTTCTCCTGCCTTTCCCAGCAGTGCTCTGCACAGGCTGGTGAAGGTCAAGGTCAGGTTCTGCTGCCTGTGCTGTGCAGTCCCTCAGGCTCCAAAAGCCGAGGTGCTTGCGGGAGCCTCCCCCTTCCCCAGTGGCACAGCCTCTCCCTGCACCACTAGCAGCCTGAGCTTCTGTGCCATCGAGCTCATAGCCTCCAGCTACAAGTGAACAACTGCCTTCGCTTGGTGCTCGCATTCTATTCCCTAGCCCTAAGCACGCACAGTCCTTTGTACCAGGAGGTGTGCGACAGCTGAACACTGCTCACGTTTTCTTTATGAAGCTTTTTCTGCTCTCCTCTTAAAGCTGAAGAGTAGTGAGGAAGAATGTCAGAATGGCCCTACAGGATTGGGTCAAAAGCCCACCCTTTTCCACCCTATCTCTGACCATGACCACAAGTTGTAAGTGTGGTACCGTCCATAAAGGCCTCTCCCAGCATCCAGTTTTACAGTTCAGGGACTTTTTTGGCCAGAGGACATTCTGCTCCCCTGCTTCCAGAGCTGCAGAGCACGTGTGAGATCTTCTTGATCACTGCAGAAACTTGGGCACAGCTGTGAGGCCTCTTTGGGTGAGCTTTGGAAGTGCCCCCTTGCAAAGCAGGGAGCAGAGGACATACAAACCAGCCCTTGGCAGACAGAATGGTGCTGAGTCTGGGTGCTTGTTCTTTGCACCTGGCTAAGCACAGGCAAGGAAGAAATCACACCCAGAGTTTAGAAATGGCAACAGGCCCCCAGATCTAAGGGAGGGGGGCTTCTTTTCTCCATTTTGCTTTCCATGAGAATTTCCCGTGATGGGATAAAACCAACACCCTCAGCCAGCAAGCTGGGGATCAGATTTCTCTCTCAGCTGTACACAGAGGAGGCCTTGCAGTCTCACTGCAGACTTCGTATTAGCATGGACCACTAATTCAGAGGAGGCAAAACTGCTTGTTCTATTGCTCATGGATAATGCTACAGTGATCCCTTCTGGGTCTGTGCTCAGCTTTTCTAAGCCTCCAAAATACTAAGTACACAGACAAAAGTGTTTTCCCCTTCTCCTGTTGTAGAACTGTTGAAATTGAAAATATGAAATTGTTGTTTTCATGCGGTCATTTAATGAAAACTCCCAAACACTCCCTATTTCTAAAGACCCCCAAGTTTATACCAAAAACCACACCAATTACCTGAAATTATGTATCTCAATATGTGCAACCAATATCCTGGTGTAGTGCCCAGCTGCCAGCAGATACCTCCTTCACACCTCTCAATCTCTCCGTTTCTCTCCCTTGTTTCAAGCCAAGGTTTAGAAGCAGCTGTCTGCCCAGTGCCTTGTCTTTGCCCTCTCCAAGCAATCTCTGTGCAGTCACCTCCTAGCCACATGCCACACTGGTGCTCCAAACACAACGGTGGCTACACAACGCCAACTGGATTTCTGAGGTCAAGTCAAGCCACTGGCACTGATCCCTATAGGGACTGAGTCCTCATGGCCACCAACTTACTTTACAGGGCTATTAAGAAGATTGGTGTTGCCTTTTACCCACGTATTGATCTACATCCCAAGGGACATCCCAGAAGAAGCATTCCGGTGGGATATGGCAGTACTGTGGCCAGTTTTTTTCCACTTTCATGTAAACAGGACACACTGCTCTTCCACTGGAGAAGAGCAAAGCTTAATACTTCCGTTATGCTCACTCAGCTCAGTGGCAAATGACTACATGGGATTCAGTCCTCAGCAAATCTTGCCCCTAGAGCAGGCATACACAGACAGATAGGCTGTGGGTGGGCTTCCAGTTCAGTAATTCACTTCCCGTCATAATCCTATGGAGCCCTAATCTGTTGGCCTTGGTTTTTTATGATGCAAGACCCAAGTTTGTCATGTAGGGAGAAGAGGATGGGGGATGTAATTCTGTTTATTTGATCAGTGTTTTTTTTTAAAACATTGTCTGTGCTCCCAGGAATTGTGTCCTTCTTCTATAAATCACAAACGCATAAAAAATAATTCTCAGTATTTTTCCAAAGAGATTAGTGCGAAAGTTCCTATACTCATATTTCATGTCTTTAAAAAAATATCAACAAAAGTGATAAGTATAGCCAAAAAGAGTGTAAAAGCACACCCTGTCATTTGTTTTCTATGTGCCATATGTTTTCTGAATCCTGCACCTCCCACATATTGCATGCAATAATGTGGGGTGCACACATTACTCAGGATTATTTAGTTAAGCCCTGCCTATATGAGGGAATTAACTTAGATAAAGTCAAGCCACTGTGCTTTGTTTTGTTTTTTTCTTATTCTGGATTCATAGAGTAGAAAATTAAAGATCCCACTGTGCCAGGCTTCATGTCATTTGGTTTTAATTTAATTCATCTCTTCGATTCTCCCTGTTTCTCCTTCTCTTTGAGTATCATCAGTAGGTGGTCCAAGCATCAACCAGAAGATTTACTGGCAAGACTAAATGTATGAATGCTATGAACACATTGTTTTTCCGATATGATTTAATGACCTTTTTGGCATTCCCATGGCTGTTGAAATCTTCCACAATAATTCCCTTTGGCAGCCGAAACTCCTGTTGATCAAGTGAAAGCTGATGCAAATGTCAAATGTCAATAAATTTGTAATCCATAAATGTAATATTGGAGCTGGAGTGAGACAGGGTTAAACAGAGTGCAGCAGGAGACACCTAAGAGATAAGCTACATCTTATTACTGTGAAATAAAAAAAAAAAATACATATATAAATAAATAAAGAAGAAGGGAATGCCACCTCCAAAACCTCTCCATAGACAGGCTTTTCTCCTTCTCCTCACTCCCTGCATGTTTTCTGAGTTGCTGGGCTTTGACAAAAGAGGGCTTTTTTATGGCATGCATTTGGCAGAGTGAGTCAGATGATGCAGGTTCTGTCCCTTGATCTGTTTTTGACTCATTGTGCAAGGCTGGGATTTAATTTCTCTATGTTTCTAAAGGAGCTCTTTACCAGTTCAGAGGTTTCAGAGGCTTCAGAGTTTGATCCTGGAAATGATTAGTTATGCAAGATATTCCAGTAAATTAACAAGACCACTTATATAACTTAGGTGTTGCAGGAATGAGTCATGACTCATTTATAGTTTTAAGATGCTTGGGAAGGGCGAGCCATGTACGAAGCCTGATTTTATATACAATAAAGACATAAGAACAATCACATAATTTCCCAAGAGATTTTCTTAAGGGCCCTCCACTTTGACCTTTGGCTCTGAAAAGCTCCAGTTTGCTTGACATTGAAAAAAAGCAAATGTGCGAATGCAGTGCCATGAGCATTTGCACTTTGAACACGCTGGGGCTGAGCACAGCTGAACTGGAAAAGACTGCAACAGCTAATGTACTGGGAAAATATAAGAGGCATCTACTTAATAACTCAACTAATTCCTTTAGCTCACCTTGTAGAGATTTAACCTTTGAATGAGAGAGTCCCTAGTTCAAAATCCTGTGTCTCCTCTGTCCTCGTGTTAATTTTTAAATTATATATCATTGTTGAGAGGCCCTTGTGTTGAGCATTACAGGCTATTTTTCATGTCTAAACTGGGGAATTATAACTGAACATTAGCTACTGGCTATAAATCACACAGAACAAAGTGGCATCTGCATCTCCTCAGTAATAAGAGTGGGAGAAATGTAACTTACTTAAATTGAGACAGGAAAGAGGACACAAACGCAGTAGCAGAGATAATTGTGACTTGGGAAAACTAATAGTTCTTCCAGCCGTGTGCCGATGAGTCCTGTTTTCTGGAGCTCTCCACAACCAGCGTTATAAGTGCATGGTCACAGCAGGAGCTCAGTCAATTTGAAGGGGAAACACAGAGCTGGAAGATACTTCCCATACCCCTGCGATGCTGCCTAACATGCTGCCGGTCACCCCAGGCCGGGCTGAGGTAGGGGAGAGCTATTTCAGAGCCTGGAAGCAGCCCTCCCTTCCTTTCCTCTCCGCATTCCCATCCTGCAGCAGCAAGCATGAGTGAGCAGTGACCACTGCTTGCTCTCCCTGGGATATGTTTTTATTTCTAACTGGAGCTAAAGCCCAGGTAAGGAGGAGGCAGCACAAGGCTGTTAACAGAGCAATCATCGAGGCCACGGCATTCGAGCTGACCTGCTCCTTCTCTGCTGCTCAGCTCACCGGCAGGAAACACTGCTGCTGCGCTGCCTTGCTGAGCAGCTCACTGATGGCACAGAGATATCTTAAAAGGAAACAAAATGAGCCCAAGCTTCTAACTGAGCATGGCCTGCTCCTTGCTTTTGTCTCTGCTGGCATTTTTTTTAGTTAGTTAGGTAGTTTGTTCCTGAACTTTTGAGAAAGCTTCCCAGGTCTCTTGTGTTTTCAGTGGGGTAAGCAAAAGCTGCCCGCATCACTGGAAATTTGTCATTCTCTTTCTAAGAGATCATCTTTAATTCTGTGCAGCACCTTGCACAGTGCAGTCTTCTGTTTACCACTGGTTTTGGACCCTAATATATCAATGGCTTTAAAAAAAAAAAAAAAAAAAAAAAAAGGAAAAAAAAAAAAGAGAAAGAAAAGGGAAAAAAAAATGCTCATGTTTCAGACTAACATGTCAGGGGGCTCCCAGGACATTTGTTGTTGCCTTCCTGTTCAGAGATTTTCGGTTCTGGGGGTCACACACGTTCATCTGTGCAGCGCCAGCCACCAGAGCTGCTAAATAAACTGCCTGAACTGAATGTAGCAGGGGCTCACGGTTGGCTCTCCCTGCAATGCAGGTCTCCTTAAAAAGAGATCAGACCTCCACAAAGAGATTTTACTGAAATTGGAGATTTAGGGTGTTTTATTATTATATTTTTTTCCATTGCTGACAATAGGGAAAGCAGCCTTTACAGCTAGGGCAGGTCAGTGCTCTGGCAGGAGGCATTCGCTCAGGAGCTGCCACCAGGAGAAGGGCACCCGGGTCCCCAGCCCTGCTGCTGCCAGCTGAGGGCGGCCACCCGAATGCTGCAAGGTCCTTTGCAGCTCCCTGACTCAGTTTCCCAACCTGACAAATGGGTGCAGTGTGTTCATGATTAAACCCAGTAGCTGGTGTTTTACGTGGGTACCAAAGAGTTTTGCAGTCCTCCTCTTAAGATAGTTACTAGCTTAACCTATTGAATTGTTCTTCAGCAGAGACACGAATTGCTCTGCCCATTCCCCTGCCTTTCACAGCTTCCCAGTGGATGCTGTCCTGGCCCACACGGTGGGCTCCCGAGCAGCGGTCTCCAAGCAGCAGGTGTCTGTTCTCTTTGTGCAGTGCCAAGCACAACGGGCTTCTGCCCCAAGCCCAGGCTCCAAGCAGCAGTAATTGCAGTAGGTGCTTTGCTGATTAGAGGCAAACTTCAGGACATTCTTAAAAGCTTTGCTGAACACCCTATGTGTTATATATTTATTAGGCTGTTCAGCAGTAATTCAGACAGCTGAGAATTGTTGAGGACCTGGTCCATCTAATTGTGTGTCTAAATCATAGCTGCACCGTGATTCAGAGGTACTAGCATTGCAGTCTACACAGAATGGCGTAGGTTATATGGTCAGATTCCTGCAGATGGTCAGTGTGTATCATAAAATTTAAAATTACAACTTGTGCCATAAAGCTACTGCCTCAAATTTATTATATATTGCAGCACAACAAGCAAATTAATACTAGATGCAGTATATGCCCAGACATTAATGTGAGCAGAGGATGAAATATTATCTTCCTAGCTCATTGGTACACATTCCCTTCAGAGCAGAACTGAATTGCCCAGAATCACCAAAGAAGGGGAAATCACCAGGAGTCAGTCCTGCTGGTGCTGGGCTCCAGGGACAGAGGAAGGACATCACACACCTCGCAGCGTTAGGCCCCGGGGTGTCTGAACTTGCAATTCTGCTCCGTGCATCATGCGTGCAAGAGCTGAGCTCTCAGCAAAATCTTTTTATTATTCGTCATAAAGAATCGCAGCTGTGAAGAGCAAGCTAGGGAAGGAGAGCGGGAAGAGGCAGGCACTCTCCCCTGGACCGATGTAAATCAGGAGCAATTCCACTGCAGGTCCGCTGAATTACACTGTTGTCGCTCTGACATCAGCCCAGAATCAACCCCTTTACCTGCAATAGATGAGTGAAATATCTTACAACTGTGTGTCCAGGAGCCTGCTAAGCTTCTTGTAGAGTTGCTGTCAGTATGCCCAGGGCAGAAGCATATTTTTTTTCTTACTGTTGTACATAAGGGCTCTGCTGCAGCCGACAACATGAAATGTGTTAGTTCGGTTTGTTCAAAATGGAGTGTGTTTGTTAAGTGTTGCCTCTTTGATGTTGCACTGCCATCTCCATCTTTGTCATCATTGCCCATCTTTTTCAATCTAATGAACTCAAACCATCAGTGCAACTTAAGTTCGGCTGTCTGTTCTTGCATAGTTAATATTAAAAATGTACTAACAGTGTGGCTGCGAAATCAAATTATGCACATAAATATGCTGGCATAGCAGAGGAGGCGGCAGAAGCTGAAGTTAGCAACATTGATGCCAGTTCACATTTGCAAATCAACCGTCAATCTGTCATTAAACATGTTATCAAATGATGATAAGTGTATGCTTCTTGCTTGCATTGGCGCGCTTATTCCCGATGTTGATGTGCATTAATGGGATAATGTGCATTAACATAGTCTTGCTTGGATGAACACAAAACATTTTTTATCCGTCTCAGTTTGTTTCCCCCTGTGGCCCCCAAGTAAGTGTTTTGTGTTATCAAATTGCCAAAAAATGGGAAAACACATTACTTTTAATTAGCAAAAATTTTGAGTCTTTTTTTTTCTTTTTTTTTTAATTTTTATCCAGACTCTCTCCTGTGTGTTTTCTACTGAGGTGGGGGGGACAGAAAAACATTCCCCTGCCTTCTTTAAGTAAAACGATTAATGTCAGAAACTCAGAGACTGACAATTATGTTCTGTCTTAATGCACTGGCCTTTCATCTGCAGTCCTTGCTTTTGACACGAGTGATGGTTTCAGTTCAGCGATATGAAAGGCAGGGAAGGAAATGATCTCAGGCATTCCCAGCCCATTGTGTGGTGCCGTACTCAGACATGGCAAGCAGTCCTTTAGCAGTTTTGCATATGAGTCGGCAACGGCTGTACCTAGAGATTAAACAAAAAGCTGAAGAAAAACGCAGCTGCTCTAAGAGGTAGTTGAGTTTCCGAAGGAACTTCCCACATGATTGCCTGGCTCTGCCACCCTTCCTGCGTGATGCTGCATAGTCAGGACACCACTTACAGCACACGCTGCCAGTGAGCTTCCTGGGAATTAAAGAGAAAAAAAACTCTCTGGAAAGAACAAAAAGTGATGGAAGAGATAAAACCATAAAAAGAGTCTCATTACCACCCCACCACATACACGCTGCCTGCCTGCCTCACAGCCTCTGCCCTGCAGCACCCCCAAGGTGGGGGCTCAGCTCATCGGCCGCCTGGGGAAGGCTCCATTGCCCTGGGAACCATTTCAAGAAATAGAAGCAAGAGTGTTTTTTCCATTGCTTCTATTCAGTGTTTTTTTTTCTTTACCCAGACACAATTCAATGCTTTTGGAAAACTTGAGGTGGAACTCTACCGGAGCAGGAGAAGCATCTGCTGATCTTTTGTTCTTATGGGACTTCAAGGTTTTCAAACTTTTTAAAAAGCAAATGAAGCAAGGTTCTTCCCGCCCCTTGGAGAACAGCTGCTCTTTTAAATCTTTTAATATTTATGCAACCGGGGGCAAAATTGTGATGATCTACCCAGGTTTTTACAGTAAAACAGCAATAATAATGAAAAACAGTATGGATAATGTCTGGTCCTGTTCAAAACACCGGGAATTATTCCAGGAGTTTTACTAGACTTTACCAGTAGTGTTATCAAATCAGGCTCAAGGACTTAAAGGAAAGTCAATCACTTAAAGTGTTTTATTTTTGGTTTATGAGCTGGAAAATAAAACTCCTTCTAAAACTTTTATGAAAGACATCATATTATTTATATGTCTCTAAAATAGCAACTATTTCCCATATAATAAAAATGTTTATAAATTACTCTTGGTATCTGTTTATGACTATATTTAACATCCAAACATGGCTTGAGATTTGTCTTGAACTTACAAAGTTAGAGCTAGTAAAACAATGAGTTTCTACATTTGAACTTTTTGGTAAATGGGTCAAACTCTTGATCACTCTTCCTTTTTTCTCAATCCAATAATGCCATTAACTTTAGGCATCTTATTCAGGTCTGTGATTTCTATTATCTGGATTGTTTAAAGGAAAAATAATAGGGAATAATTATTGATTTTTCTCAAACTTGTCTTGATTTTTGAAAAGTCATCCATTGCCTTTCCTATTACTTCTAAATAGTGGATGCATTGGCACAAGTTTCATATTCAGAAAACTCTAATGACAGTAATTGCAATCCTGTTACCCTTAGCTTCAGTGAGTCCTCATGTTTTCTACTTCTAATGCAAAGATCGTGTCCTGTAATACAAAGAGCTTGAAATTTAAGTATATTTTCTGTTACACATCCATTACTGGCTGAGTTTATCCAGCAACATTTTTTTTACAGTTGTGTAGCTTTTTGTTGTTTCTATTCCATGAGCTACCTTGAAATTAACTTGTCAAACATTCGTCCCACTGCTTAGGGAAGATTCCTAGTCAGATGAGTGGACCAATTTGTCATGACTTGGAGGAGAGGTGCCAGAAATCAGATGGCTTTAGAAAGGCTCATAGTGAAGGCTGTGTACGAGGGACTCATGTAAGGCAACTTGGACTAGACTCCCGTAGATGACTATTTACGTCAAAAACAGCATTTGAAAACTGGAGTGAGAAGTGTGTCTTGCTGTCTCACTTTCCACGTTGACTTCTACCCTTTTAGTAGATACCCCTAAAAGTGCTTTTTTACCAGGACCCACTTCTTCCTCATGTTTAGCACTTGGCAAACACCAGAACAAGGTGGAAAATGAGCAACTCCCAGATCACCCAGATCCTAAATACCGGCTATATCATGCTAATATTTGGGAGAAATCTGCATCTGGGATTTACTTTCACTACTTCAGCCACTCTCTGCTTTGAACAGATGTATTAATCAGGTGCCTTAATTTACTAATTTTCATTAAAGAGTTTGAAACACTGAGATGCTGGGATATTCCTCAGTATTCATTTGTCAAAGGAAACATCGGATAAGGGATTAGCAATAACAGAGTTACACTATCCCTCTTGATCTTCCCAGTCTTTATTCTTCATACTGTGTCTTCTATTATCTTAGGCCTAACTTTGGAGTGTTTGTCAGTTTTTGAAAATGGCAAGTAATTAGTCAATATGTTTTCACCATATGTATCAAGCTCAGTAAAGAGGCAACCATTGGCCTTTGTCATGGCACAGTAAGCATTCGTTTTCTCAGCACTTCAAGTTATGCTGAGCGTGTGGTGAACGCCAAAGAATTTAATGAGGAATTTTACAATGAAACATTTGACATAAAACAATTCACTGTTCAGCACAGTTCACAGATTTGAGGTGGGCCCCCTTTTAAGATTTCCTCAGTTTGTGCTGTTCTAGAGATCTTGCATGAGCTGTTTCTCCCCTTTCTGGTACCCTGTATGAGCAAAGAGGATGAGCAAAGGGTGGATAAATTGTTAGTGATTCAAAACGGTCATTTTACATCTTCTTGGAACAGATTCTGTGTACAACAGGGAAGAATTCTTGAAACTCTTTTTTTCCCTTGCAGACAATCTTTGTACTTACCCCAAGCTAGTTAATGCATTTTTTCTAGATAGAAGTTTTTTTGCTTTAAGGCTTCCACTGTTGCTGACTGTCAACCTTCTAAATAAAAATCAGAATATGATCTTAATACTGCTGATACAAAGTGGCATTTGCCCAGATTTTGCCTTCTTCTGAACAAAAATATGTACTGTGTTTTCCGGAAAGGGATAGGACAGACAGTGGCCTTCCCTGGGCCCTTTTCCCCTGTTGGGAATACTGTATTTCAGTTATTTGTGGAACAGGCTTCTGCATTCTAGGCTGGGTTTCCTTAGATTTGCAGATAGAACATTCGAGCTCAGATTCAGTTCAGTGAGTTACAGTAATTTTGTTTAACATTTTAGGGAACATACAATAGATAGCCATGAATAAGAGAGATGGTATTTTGTTTTACAGCAGTCATGATTTAAATTTATGTGGCATTGCTATTGAAGTCAACAGGACTTTTTCCTGAGTTTGTTTTGCAGGGTATGGTATCATTAAAATATGACAGTTAATAGTCTTGTTTATGTTATTATATTTGATGAATAAATATATCAGTCTGTACATCAAACTCAGTTTTGTTTATACTCTTTAATTGTAGTCTTATCTCCCCTAGAAGCATGTTATATCT
The DNA here is from genome assembly GCF_011077185.1 of Oxyura jamaicensis. Taxonomy (NCBI): domain Eukaryota; kingdom Metazoa; phylum Chordata; class Aves; order Anseriformes; family Anatidae; genus Oxyura; species Oxyura jamaicensis. Next base: position 8,825,061 of record NC_048912.1, read on the forward strand.
TTTAATTTTATAATTATCCACTTTATTCATGTGTGACACTACAGAACTGCTGCTTATATCCTATGAGACATCCAAATGCAAACAGATGGAAGACATGCAACTGCTAGGAAATTCAAATTTGGGTCTGAATCCAGCTCCATATTTTCAAAGAACTCCATGCTCTCGAGTCCAAGGTCTTGGTTGGAGCTGTTGTATAAAGGAACGAGGGTTGCAGAATGGGAGTCTAGTTTATACAGCATATCTGAATGTGCAGTGTCAATAGGGATTTTACATGATCCTCCAACATCTAAATATTGCTTTCTGCCTCTTGAAGGAGATGTGTGCTTTAAAGGCAAAGAGGGAGCACTTCACACGTTGGTCTTTCTGAAGTTTTTCAAAAAATGAATTCAAGATTTATTGGGCTGGAGAGAGGGAACAGAAATATCAGCATAACATTTTAGTCTAGTGGTCACAACATTTGGCTGGAAAGGGTAAATGTCAGTCCATGCTCCAAGGACTGTTTTGTTTGGACTCAATTCACAAGGCCAAATGCATTCACAGTCCTTGGGTGCAAAGCCTCGTGGTCTGCCTCTCCCAGGTAAGTAACCCCCAGGAGGCAGCAGAATCAATCTCCTGCTGGTTTCTTCTCTCTCAGTTGGAGATTCACTTTTGAAAAGCTTCCAAAGACCAAATAACAGGTGGAAAATGTAGGTCTGAGTCCCCTGCACCAAGGTGGGTGCTCTAAGCCGCGAGAAATCCACCACCCAAATGATAGTTTTAGAACAGCAAACTCCAGTAAGATTTTGAAAGCAAGTCTAGAGCTTTGTTTGCTTAGAAGTCTCCTAGACGGTTTTAACTCCATAGAAATGACTGAGTAGCTATATTTCAGCTGTAAATGGTGGATTCCCAAAGCCCCTGAGAGAAATAGCCTACAACAAGGCCCCAACCTGCTCTCAGCATCTTTCTATTCTCCGGGTCTTCTTCTAAGCAAATTCCCCCAGAGCCTGATGAATTTCATAGGTTCCCTTCTGAGACAAACTCATCCTGTGTAACTTCACAAAGCTGTTAGAGGAGAAGAGCATTTTCACTCAGACTGAATCCAAACCCAAGCTTCCTTCTTTGGCAAAGTCAGACTATTGCCAAAAGAATTCTGGGGAAAATATAGACAGAAAAAAAGTATGATGCTTATATTGTTGTTCACATGATTCTGCATGTTCTCCTTTAAATTTTTTCTTTTTGTCTGTTGACGTAACACAACAAATATTTACTGTGTGATGCTATTTCTAAAGGTAGTGGCTTCTTTTACATCCAGTAGCCAAAATCTATCTGAGAGCAGGCTGAGAAAAGGGAACACCCATGTCTAAAAGCATAGCACAGAACAAGTTGCTGAGATTACAAGAAAGCAGCTGGCAAGAAGAGACTTGTGCAGCCAGATGATAATCAAAAAAAAAAAAAAAAAAAGTTACATTTCCTCAGGTTCACAAGTGGTTTCTGAAAGTGACATCTTTACTTAGTATATATATATATATATATATATATTTGCATCTACTTTATTGGTATATTTTTTTTTGCTGGGCAATATTTTAACCTCTTAGATTTTGAAAACCTGCCTCACCTATTTCATGTTTGAACAGGACTTCTGGAAACAGCCCTCACAAAAGTCACCCCTCTGAGGCAGTCATTTAAAGAAGGAGAAATCTGCTTAGGAGAGTGACGCAGACCAAGTGAATACTTTTCCCAGTTAGCACTTGAAGAAGAAAATATCATAATATTTAAACCAGTTTTGAAAACTTTGTATGAAAATAGGGGAAAGGGAAGAAAAAACATAAAACACTAGTTGCATACAGAGAGAGGCCAAAGAGAGTTCAGTTACCATAGAGATTATTACTGGCAATTGGTACTCAGCAGCAGATTGGGATCTGTTACAATATTTTTACTAATATTTTCTCTTAATTGGTTATTTATGTATTTTGGATCCATCTCTGTGCTGCGTCCAGATTTTACTCTTTACCTGTCACTCTTTCTGACATGAAGCAGTAATGCCTGTGCTAGATATCAGGCTTTTCCTTGATTTGTAAACATTAGCAGGGGTCATGAGTACATCAAAAAGCACGTGGACAAGTCACTGTGCTTGGTTTGGCTGGCAAAGGAGGAGGGAGAAGCATCACAAACACAGTCTCTGCGAGGCTTCATCACAAGCACTCTTCCATGCAAACCCTTATTGCCATTATAATTATGACGAGTTTTTATACCTACAGAAGATGCAGAATGCCTTCCAATTTTCCCTCGTGCATATGCAAGGCCAGTCATTTAACACATGCATGTTCCAGTGCATAAACTGGTAATTTAGAAAACATCCTCTTGTAAAGCCTTTCCCTCTCGTCCCTTTCTTCCTTTTGTAAAGAATCATCCTGATGCCTGCATGTCGCAGCAACTGCAAACACCCGGCCTTTTCCCGGCCTCTTCAGAGAAAATAAGTTTAAGGGCCCATGTTAAGTTATGGGACTTTTAAAATCAATCAGCTTCTCCAAATTTAATTCTTAACTTTTTTTTTAAGAGTGCTCAGTCCTGTACATACCCAACGTTAAACACATTTTAAAATATCGCTGCACCTTTCTCTACCACAACAGCAGCCTTTAGGGAGGTGCATCTCCAGGATGCCTGTGATGTGCCAGGGCCAGCTGGATTTTCAGCCCCTTTCTCCCTGCAGCCCTGCAGCTCCCTCCTGCTCTTGCTGCCTTCAGGTGCAGGTTTCAGGGAGAGGGGGGCACGCTGGGGGGAAGCTGGCTGCGGGGAGGGCTCTGAGCTACACAGTGCCAACCAAGAGGTTTAAAAGACAGAGAGGGAAGGAGAAACATGTTTTTTCTCCTCTAATCTCCTTTAGTTATCACGATCTCCAGGGCTATTTGTAATGATAGTAGGCACTGCATTTCAGATGGAAATGTGATTTTCCAAGCTGATGGTGTCACTTTAAGTAAACAAAGTTAATTCTGCTTCCTGCTATGCAAGGCCTAATCTCATTACCCAAACCACAAGTAGCATAACAGAAAATATTCCCATCTGTCAAAAGAAATTAAAATAAAGGTGGAAATTGTTTTTATGTTTTGTCCCCTTTCTTCCCCCCCTCAAATCCCCCAATGCACATTAATTATCACACAAGATCTATTTAAACCTGTTCAGATCCCCCAGTCTCTGCCCATGGCTCCTCTTCCATTTGATGTGCCCCAGAATAACAATGTCTATGCTGCACCTCGGAGTTAACACTCAGTTTGGGTGAGCAGTAGCTGCGAGCCGGAGCTCCAACCCCTTCATCTTGCTGCCAGGTGCTCCAGGAGGCAGAGCACAGGTATCTTCACATCACCTTGAGGCCTGCCCGCAGGTGATCTGGGTTTTGCTTAGCCCCTTCTTCACCTCAGGTGAAGAGAGGAAAGCTCTGAGCTACAGACAGTGCAATAGGGAGCGAGGGGGCTAAGGCTAGGTGTGCTGAACCCGTGCCTGTACTCTGGGAGGCTCACAGACCTGTTGCACATATGCCTCTAGTCTTGAGGCATGTATGCAACTCCTCTGAAGCCATGTGAAATGGCAGAACCAGGCAAGCCCCAGTGCCACCAATGCTACTTACCTCTGGTGCTGAAATACATTTTCCAGGACTCACAGAGCAGTGTAAATGCACTCGCTCCCCTGCTTCCACTGGTGTAAATCCCAAATAGCTCCGCTGGGTTTAGCAGAGTTTAAGTGCCTTGTGGGTTACACGGGGACCAGAATGGAGGCATGAGCACTGCCAGGTCCAGCAGGAGCTCTGCCTGCATGGGGAGGCATTCCCAGCTCCGGCTTTAGGCAGGAGAAAAGCCAAACATACAGCTGAGTGATTCTCAGCTCACTTCAAACCAGCAGCCACCAGTTATAAGAGAATCATTCATAAAACCCTACAACAACAGTATTTTTCAACCCCTCTTCATTTAAAATGACCTTTATATGATGAGAATGTCTGCCTTGCTGAGCCTTAATTGCTTAATTAGAAAAGCAGGTTCTCTATTAGGTAAATGTTGTTGTTGTTGTTGTTGCTTTTATTTTATTTTTTTTGCACATATGCTGTTTCTTTCATTTAAAGCTCATCAGCAATATTTTAAGAGCTTTAAAAGGACACTTTCAAGTGGCTATATTTTGTTACCTTATTTATTTATTTGGTGTTGGAAGGTTTTATTTTCCTCTCTCTTCCTGAGAGGAGTTTACAACAGGAATCTCTCCCTTCAGGAATCTCTCTGTCCTTCACCACCACACTTCTACAGCACTTAGCTGATTTTTGTAGTGGTGTTTTAAGGTCTAGTCAGTCAGTTTATTACTGCAGGGTTGCTTCTGACAGTACAGTTGTTGAAAATTAAGTCAGTTGATGCACTTGTTCTGGAAAGCCATATAGGTTTTGCTTTATTTTATTTTATTTATTTATTTTGGATAACATCATTATACACATGCGCTACTCTGAAACAGAAAGCTCCAGAGGTGATTTGTACTGATGGGATATCACAGGGATAAGATAACAAAACAGCATTTTGGGGCTGGTGCAGCTGTATTCGTGCAAAAGCCTCTGCTTTATCCAAGACAGCAAGAGCAGAGTTACAGGCATTGCGAGCAGCCATGTGACAGAAACACAAGAAGAAACACTTTAAGATGCCCCAGCCCTGAGAAGCAGCCACAGATACTTCTCCCCTGAAATAAATATTCTCCTGCTGTGCTCTTTTCATGATAATACCTTGCTAGAGAACACTGTCATCAAAGGTAAAAGGGTGAGTGATAAACAAGAGGAGAAAATGGACCCAAAATGAATTCAGACAAAAATGGGGATTATTTGGACCACTTACAGGCAGAGTGAAAAAGTTTGTTTTGTGTTCATTTTTGGTGTTTGGGGTTGTAGAAGGAATTTCAAAGGAAATGTGGCTGCCCCTTCCCTTTATGTATGGCTTCAGTAACCAACTCCTCAAGACTCTGGTTGTGTCCCCATTGCTTTTAGCACAGTACAGGAGAGCACTGAGAAACACTCGTTCCCGCTAAAACTTGCAGCCCATAGAGCTATGTGGAAGGGAGGAAGGAAGCACTGTTATCCTCACCTAGAACATGCATGAGGGGAAGAAAAGTTAGTGGCCACATTGAGAAGTAAAACCTGATAAATTAAAGGGAGGCCATAGGCAGTGAAATATTGCATGCAGGAGATGCAATAAGCAGTGTTCTGCTCTGGCACCAGTGAGAACAATGAGTTGCTTGCTGGACTTCAAAAGTATTTAAGAACCCTGCTTACATTCATTTAAACCTAGCTGCTTTTAAGGATCTCAGCCATTCTGCCCAGATTTCAGGAGACTCGTTCATCTGTTTGCTAATATGAATTCAGAGCATGGCAGGAGTTAACTGCGAAAGGTGATACGGCTTCTCTTTGAGGAGTTGTGTGTGGTATTTTGGGCAGGCTTTCTCTGCTCAAGCTCCAAGCCAACAAAAAGCCAGGTGGCTGTGTTGGCATGGTGCTGAGCCCTACGTAATGCATCTGATGGGAAGCAGGGTTTATTAGCTTGGCACCACGCTCCCTGAATTTTAAGGGGTTTGGATAAGTTCTGGCTGGAATCCCACTGGGTCAGACATACCCTTTCTTATATGTGCCTAAGGTAACAGGGGAGCATGCAATCCTGGTCTTGCTGACTGGCAAAATTCGCTTAACCTAGTACCTGTGCAACTTGAAAAGTTACGCTTGGTTTTGTGAAAGCTTGTGTCACTTCTTAAGTATGGGGAAAGAAGTCGAGAGTATGTTTTGAGGTGGGGCAGAAGGTTTGTGCATGTGGCCAGAAAAAGTACTAGCAAACGGCAAAAATTGATGTTTTACAAGCAAAGGCCAAAAACACTTAGAAATGATCTATGTTTAATATATTTGTTGTAGCCTGAGGTCATAGAGGGATGTGACTTTTCAGAAAAAGATGGATAAAACTTGTAGTTTTGAAAATATGTATTTTACTTTAGGGCATTTTCAAAGGCTTTTTTATTGTGTCTACAACCTCTATTTCACTTATACGTTTCACTTTCCATATATTATTCATGATGTCTATTTTAATAAGTTTTGGGCAAAACCATCGTTCTCTGTTAATAGTTTGATGCAAAATAACATTGCTTGGATGGAGTTAGAGCCTCTCTGAAATGACACCCTGTGATTACTGGGGTGCAACCCCAGTAACAGGCAGGTGAGGTCCTTTGTGAGGTTTTGTTCCCCCACCTCAAAATTTTTCTTGTCTACCTAAATCCAACTGAAAGCCTCACTAGGAGCTAGGTGATGTTGCTGTACCATCACAGTTCCTTGTGGGGGTTTCAGAATTGAGATGAGAGTTGAGCAGCTAAGCTACAGGAGCCAAAATATCTGGATTCAGTTTCAGCCCACGCTATTAAGGCAAATAAATATAAATCAAGGAGAGGTGCATCTGCAAACACACACAAAGGCACTGCACCCACCATGTGTGGGATGGAGAAGAAATTGATGCTCACAGTGCCAAACGGATGTATTATCTGGAGCAAGTTTCATAAAAAACATTTCTTATTGAGCAGCTCTGGAAAACCCGGGCCCTGCCTAGTGATCAACACGTGGCTGGGTTCTAACAAGTATACAAAAAATGTTAATTTTCTTAAAATTCAGTACCTTCTTAATTACTTTATTAATTTTATATTTTCCTTCTGCAATTTACATCTCAAAAATCACGTTATATTTTTTTTTTATTCAATGCAAGAAGAGCTTCAAGTAGAATACTGAGCAGTGACCTCCTTCTGTCACCAGTGTGCAATGGCAGGGGGGTAAGCGAAGCCCACTGCATATAATGTACTTTGCTAAGGCAGTGGTGCTGCCTTTATTCTCCTCCTTTCTCTCCCATTCCCTTTGTCAGATCCTGAAACTCATAAAAGTTTGTTTTTAACTCAGGCTACTTTTGTAATAAATTAATTTCTGAGAAAAATCTGGCCAAACTGCCAGAAAGTCTGTGCAGCATGTGAACGTTATCAGCTTACATCATTATGACCAACATTCAATCATTTTGGTATTAAAAAAAAAAAAAAAAAAAAAAAGAGTGTGGGGGAAACATTTTTATGTCATATGGAATGTTTCTAGGACCATAACATCCTAGTAAGGCAAAATAGGGCTGGTGACAAAGTCTGTCTGGTTGGATCTGTGATCTGCCAATTTCTAATGAACGGAAAGAGAAAGGCACGAGCACTAGGGGAACTTTTACTGCTTGTATAAGACTGCTCTCTGTAGCTTCACTGGTGGAATTTCTTATAGGGTAGGAAGGAACAGAGCCTAGGTTAAAATCAGAGACAGGACCTGATTCACTATGTACTGCTTTCACTCACTCCTTTCATGTTTGGAATTTTTTGACTCTGTCTATAGTGAGTGTTATAATAGTTTGTATTTCTGTAGTGGTCAAGCAACAGAAACACTCGTTTTGCTGATTACTTTATATATACACATTAAAACTTTTTTTTTTTTTTTTTTTTTTTTTTTTTCACAAAATGTCCATAGAATTTTATTTCTCTTTATCCCTCCCTCCTTTTTTACTTTTTTAATTGAGTATCTGGCTTATGGTTGCAGTTTTGGAAACTGTTAGCTAGTTGAGCAGTTTAGACGGAGCAGGAGTCAAAGATGGCCTCTTTTTTTTTTTTTTTTTTTTTTTTTTTTTTTTTTATAACTTCATCTTCCAAAGTCTGCTGTAAATGCAAATACTGGAAGGAGATGCCCCAATGTCAAAATGCTGATATTTGCATAGTATAGGAAGTGCCAGTGTAGTATGTGTGAAATAACTGTATCACAGGCCATTTTGTGAGCTTTCTTCAGCACAGAAAGTTTCCCCAAGTAAAAATGTGTAAACTGTGCAGAACTGAGACACTTGGGAGGGGGGACAGAACCACAAGAGGATGACTAATTACAGCTGCAGTTACTGTACTTTTGTTGTTCCTTCCAAGATTTTTGCTACAGTTTTCGTAGCTGAACAAAGGGACCGAGCAAGGTGCTTGTCTACGGACTCCACATTCTGTAAACAAAAATCAGGCAAGCTCCTGTTGAGACTTTCCTGGGCTCTGGCTGCCAGCCCTTTTGGCAAGTACTAAACTTAGTTTTAAGCTCCAATTAAATATTTGCTGAGGTCTAAGGGCCAATCCTTCCCTCGTGTCATTTTCTCATGAAGTAGCTTCTCTGAACTTGAACTACTTACTCCTGACTATAGGCAAGAGGAGAGTCGGGACATGTGGCACTATATCAAAAGATTTATTAGATCTCTCAATAAAACAAACACATTGTTTGAAGTTGTTTAGCTGTTTCTAGAGCAAAGCAAGAACTTCAGAGAGAACACTTTGACAATTGGGTGAAAAGGAATCAGTTTTTCTATCTTCTCCCTGCCCTTCTACTCTCTTCCCCTTCCCCTTTTCCCTATTTGACTTTATTTTTTTTTCCAAGGGAACAGTTAAAGACAGGTTTACAGTAAAACCTTTTGAATTTTGGTTAGGGGTGTCATTCTTATTTTTATAGCACTTCTATTGGCACAACCTTCAGCATAGGTTCAGCTGTTAAAAAAAAAAATAAATAAATAAATTGCTGATGCAGCTTATTTCATTGAGGGAACTAATAAAAACTTAACTGCTAAAAACACTCTTTTGGCAGGACAAGTGGGCTTTACTGGTCTAGCTGTAGCTGTGAAATGTAGAGTTGGCCAACAATGTAGCCCTCAATAGTAGTCCTGTTGAAATGTGCTTGTGTTGAACTTATTTGGCCTCCATATACTGAAGAAAGGATGGTTGTCACATACTAAATTCACAAGACTAAAACAAGCTTTACAGTGATTAAATTCAACTCCCTAAACATAATTTAGGCAACTCCCCAACTTGACTTCTGTAACATAATCTCATATAGTAAAATACATCTGTGCTAAATTGAAAAGCCATGGATGAAGGCAGTGGCTCTGTTACCCTCTCTGATGTTAATATTCTCATGAAGTTGTCATTCTAGTATGCCTTGGTTTCCCCATCTGTGAAACCAGGTCTCAGTGCTGTATAGATCCAGGAGCTTGGCTAATGAGGTATGTTGACATCTTGGTGGACAAAAGGTGTGAGCAGTGTTCTTAACACCAGATTAAGTGGACTTTGGGGCCATTTTGTACTTGTGAAACTGTAGCACCACTTACTGGTTTTGCTGGAGAAATTCCATCCAGCAACCCCAGGCAATGTTGTTTAACTTCTGCTGTCATAAGAACTATTTCCTGAGAGCTGGGGAGATGTACTCCTTCCTTACCCTGCTTGCTACAGCCCAAAGGATCAAAGATAAGGATTATAATGGTTATGTTCAAGCAGAGGATTTGTTGATTGGGATTTATCCTTTTAAATATGTGTAAGTCATAGAAAGCTTTGCAGTCAGAAATATTGACTTCATTGATCCATGCCAAGAGCAGAAGAAACCCATGTGGGTTGAAGTGGAAAGGCTGTGTGAGATGCTTATAATAAAGATGTTATCTGATAAATAAGATATTGCTTTATTCCTGACCAAGGAAAATAAGAAATCCAGACTTTAAGTACACTGGTCAGTTCATCCCAAGTTAACCGTGGCAGCATTTGTCTTCAGTGATCAATATTCAGTATTAGGACCCCTCGTTCCTGTTTCTGGTCAATGAGATATCTGCACAGGTCCTGCTTCAGCATTGTTTATGGGTTTTACAAGGAGAACATCCGAATGAATCAACTTCAGAAGGATAATGAACTATAAATGCAGAGAACATCACCTTCATCTCTCAGGATAAAGGGAATGTAGTGTAGGTCATGATATTGCCTTTGGAAACTGCTAAAATCCCCTGTCTGATTAGCTGAGATCGCAGAGGCTGACAAGGGAGGCAAGTGGGGTTAAAGGTGTTCAGCGTAAGTGGAGAGCGAATTGTCACAAGTGGGGCCATCCCTTAAGATCTGGTGGTGACTCTGAATATATCAGCTATGTGAACAAACAACAAATCCTGAAGAAATAACAGAGCAGCTGCTGCAGGAACAATAGCCGGCTTGGAGGCTTCCTGAAAGATGCAGTAACGTGAACAGCGGGGATGTGATTTTAGGGTGGGATGTTGTATGGCTGGTCTTCCCCTCATCCGGAGCCATAGCAGCTTATCAGACTGCAAATACAAAATAGAGGAGGAGGAAACTATCCCAAAATATTTCTTCTGTTGTCGCAGAGACATCACAGAATAGGAAAGAGGCTCAGTCTGCAGCCAGGCCTGCCAATAGGTGTTTTCTCCCTCACCGGCTACAAGGTTTTCTGACCAGCCTACGTAGGAAAAAAAACCACCCCACTTCTGCAGATGGTGCTCTTCTTTAAAAACACAAACTTCTGTGTTTTCTGCAGTATGTCCTGGGTCATCCCTCTGCCTTCAACTTTTGAACCCTGTTAGTGAATGCATGGGGGGCAGAGCTAGGGGGAAGTCTTTGCCCCCATGGAAAAAACCTGATCTAGAAGAATTCTCAAGGGGACAATTGAGCACTATCAAACACAACTGCAATAATACTTTACTGTCTGCTGCAGATATTGAGCCCTCATTGCAGTAATTGTCACGGTGACAGAGCTGGGAACACTTGCTGTAATTAGGACAGTTGTTTTGTCATGTGTAACGATCTGAAGAGAAGCAAGGAAAAGAGGCGAATGAGCACTAATCTGCTAGAGCGTAGTGAAGGAGAACCATGCATGCACACACAAAATACAGCACGGCTGCTAATATATTGTAAATTCAGATGAGCAGGCATTTTGAGAAGGTGAAGAAATAAATGTTAAAACAATACATCTATTCAGGGGAATTTATGCTCTCTCAGGTGTCTGACTGTATCTGGAATGGCAAGTGCAGATGTTTTTCTGTAGGGAGGTTTTGAAGGTGATCCTGGTGACATCTAACAAATTCTCAACCAAAAAAAGTGTGAGTGTGTATATATATTAAAAGGGGAAAAAAATCAAGCATATTTCTATAGGCTGCGTGTATGCTGTTCCTGCACTTTAAGAACATGCCGCATGAAATTAAGAAAGCTGGACGCTCAGGAGTGTTATGTGTTTTAAACTATCATTCAACCTATTTTAATTTATATTACGCAATCATTTCAGCCTTTTAACCAGCCCCTCCCTCCATGCCTGATCAAGTAACATTCCTCTATCAACTCCAGAATCTTCTTACCTCAAAAATTACCTGTAGGTGACTCAACATGCTGCTGGGAAGTTAAACGGGGAATCGATTCAGCTGGTAACTGTGACCCCCATCTGCTGAATACCTTGTCTCTACATCTTGCTGTTGCCAGATGGGGCATACTTAGGGTACTTCAAGACTACTCAGATAAGAATTGTACCTAACGGAGGTTAGAGATAGTAGTATAATTTCAGCTGATTTAAAATTTCCCATGGAAAATATTTTCCTGCAAGAAATTAGATTTTCAACTAAAATAACTTTTCTGCTTTCTGCAAAAATTTTGACATTTTATTTCACAGCTGGAAAGATCTTGAGGCAAATAGCACTTGCTAGTGTTCGTTTTTAGTGTTAAGCTAAATTTAGTGCTTATATTTTCAGTTATTTCTCAGCTTTTCAGTTCTCACTTTTCAATGAAATCTTTCCTTCACTACTGAAGCCAATCAGAGTTATACCAGCTACTTCTGTAGGACCAGGTTTTCACTTTCAATATTTTACTACATTAAATCATTCTTGTAAGGCTTATGAATGTCCCTTAGAGATTATCAACCTGTAACATGTGTGTTTCAAAAAAAAAAAAAAGGTTACAGGGATGACTCAGGGAACAACAGACCACTTAATTTGATCTTGATTCCAAGTGAAACAGCATAATGGTTAACCCAGAAATCTATTAACGACGAATTAGAGGGTAAAATATGATTAATGATAGCCAATAGGGTTTTGGGGAATATACATCTTGTCAAATAAGCATATACTACTCTGTTTTGGACAGGGCTTCAGGTCTACAAATAACTGGGCTGGTATAATACACCTGGATTTCCCCAGAACATTTGACATAGTCCACCTGATATTTTGCATTGTTACATATTTAAATGTGCTAGACTTTTTAAATACTGGCTTACCAGTGAATGTCACAGTGTATTGTTAACAGGAGATGTCAATGAAATGCTTCATCTTCCTAAATTGTTTTGATATATAATATTTGTTCCAATGATTCAAGCAATGATGTAAAATACTCTTGGTAAAGGCTGCAAGGTGACATGGGGCTTGATGGAGAATAGCTAGAAGAAAAAGTTGTTACATAGGAGCAAAAAGAATCTGTAAGTTAAGGGGCTTCAGTCCAACAGAATTCATTTTAATATGGCCAGATATAAAGAAAACACGGTGGGAACAAAGAATATAGATTATATCCACTTGTGTCTTGGAGTAGTTATAGAGATAGGCAGTCACCTCACCTAAGTTCATAGTGCACAGCTATGAGGGGGAAAAACAATTCTGTATAAATAAAACTAGGAATAAACTAAAATTTAAAAAACAAATAAAGCATATAAAAGTAAGGTGTAGATTTTACTCTTATATGCAGCTTTAACTGGGTCACCATGGGAAATGTTCGTGTTTCAAGAATATGTGGAAATACTGGGGAAAACTTAGAGGAGGACAGCAAAGATGACCTGAAGGCTGGAAATCCACCCTTGTGGTGTGAAGTTTAAAGAACTTGACATATTCAGCTATCAAAACTACCAAAAGATGCTTTGATTGCTGTATGTGGGCATCACTACGTGAGAGCCAGCTTCTCAGTCTAGCTGACAAAGCGTATTGAGCTGGATATTTATGTTGACCAAATTTAGCAGTAAAATAACATATTAAAATGCAGTTCCTAGTTGTGAAGGTGAAGGAAGCTCTCAACAGTTTCTCGACTGCTCCCTTGAGTATTCTCTTTTCTTCAGATCAGGGCTAACTGCCCTTTTGAAGCACATCTATAAAATCAAGCTAGATTACAGGGAACTTTTATTGGAAAGACAGTTTCAGCTGACATATTGTGTGTGCTTATGTATGTGTGCATGTCTGAATAGGCATTAGCATGTTTGTGTGACAAAGCAAAGCAGCTCATTTACGTGAATGTTAATTAGTGTTTCTGTTTCATGCAAGGGTATAAATGGATGAGATTAGATAGCTTGTTCAAATAGAAAACTAAATAATCCTGCAGGTTTTCAATCTATATAAAGATATTTTCTTAGCTTTAAACTGGCTTAGTAAATAAATATATTTGTATTTGCTCCTTTGCCAGGTAGTTCAGGTATTATGATTTTAATTTCTGTGTGTTTTTTGGTTAATGCATGTATCTATATATATGTATATATATATATATACTTTCATTAGTATTTCCAATGGAAACTTTATTTCTCAGAGAATTTCTTTTTCTCTCAACACTTGACTTTTAGAATTCAGATGTTTGGGGTGTTTTGATAAAAACTTTTTAAAAATCCAAGGAAAGTAAATACCTCTTTACTGAGAGACTGCCTTATTTTAAAACCTAATTTCCACTGTAAAAGGGAGGAAAAAAGTTTTCAAACAGGGGGAAAAAATCAGACAGCTCCAGTGTCCTGCATCAGTATCTAAACCTTGCCAGCAGTCCTGTAAGACCAGGGACTGACAAAATAATTCATTAACAGGAATGTTTTGCTCACAGAGGGAATTGAATAGCTGCATGAGAAACTTTGAAGCCTCCTTTGTGTATCCAAACAGAAACATGGCTCAAAGGAACAAGTGTCTACAGCATGTCTGAGTGCTGTGAACTCTGGGCTATTTGTGGATTGGCTTTGAGAGAAGTTGCTCTTGATTTAAGAGTACATCCTAATACACCAGCAGACTGGAGAGACTGGCAAAGGAGAGAATAGTGAGGAGAGTTTGCCTGGCAACAAAGGCATAGCAATTTGCTCCAGCGTTGTTGTGAAAAGAAGATGCTTTTGTGAGGAGAAAGACAAGTGATAAGTGTAGCATGAAAGCTCTGCGAAAGTAATTGTTCTCCTGAACTCAGCTGTGGTCTACTCTGGCTTGCAGTGGTCAAGGTCTAAGACAGGAGATCTGTTGGAAGTCTCTCATTTAACGAAGCAACTTAAGAGATGTCCTTCCCTGAAAATATATCCTTTGCGTGAATCCACGGTTATTGCAATTACACTGGGGCCCTCAGAATTCTGTATTGGTAAAGGAAAATGCAGCACATAGAGACTGGCTTCAGACAAGGGCCTGCTCTGTGAATTTTAAAATAGCGATTTTGGTGAATCCAGTTGGATGCAGCTGGTAAATGTTGTCCATGGCTCTGTTTGCCAGCTGGACCTCCGTGCCAGCATCTGTGCTTAGCATCATGCTACATTTAGACCCATTTCTCATGGTGATGCCTGTGCCATGCTAAGCCTGTGGGTCACGACTGGTTCCCTTTTATCAGCTTCTCCTGTGAGTTTGAGAGTGACAGTGGCACTGGTCAGCCCTTGCTCTGACCCCTGCCCAGAAAAGCTGTGTGCCAACATGCCCACTTGCACCGCTACCCACGGTCCCCCTTGGCAGTTGAACACCCCTGTGACTTATGACACTAATGATGAGCTTTTGGGATAAGAATTGCCTTCAGGTTGCTCATCAGCTACCACTTTGCCATTTCAATTTTAAATTTATAGACATATATTTATTTTTGTTGCAGAATCTTGTAGCTGTTTTTTACGGTGCGTGCATTTCTGCAGGTGCATCTCTAGCCCGTCTGCCACGGCAGAGCTCAGGCTCAGGCAATCAGCAACGCAGTCCCTGTTAAACAGCAGTGGATTTCCCTTAAACTCTGATTAACCAATGATGTTGACTCTGATTTAAATTCTTCTGTCATATATTTCACTGTAGGACAAAGCGGTTTTCCTGAATTTAAAGAGGACTGCCACGGCTGTGTAAATGAATGAGATGTTTTCTTAAAATAACTGTTTATACATGTAAATCTCTCTGGATCTCCTAAACACTTTGCATCTCTCCCTTTAACTCATGCAGTGGCATCTCTCTCTGTCATGCATTTCACATAACCAGATTGTAAAATCCAAGGAGCAGAGGGCATGTCTCTCTTCCTTTTGTACAGTGCCATGTGATGGCTGGAAGATTGAGGAGATGAGGAGGACAGAACACTTTTTTTCTGCTACGGACAGAACAGAGTAAGAAGCTTCCCTCAGTAGAAATTATAGTTGAGACACTTTGTTTATTTTGAAACAAATGAGTTAATATTTATCTGAAATTAGTTTTAGAAAATGGGGATTTTGAGTTTAGTTACCATTTTTTTTCTGATTGGATGTGCGGTTTCAGCCCAAAAAGTTAATAACATTACTAAAAATTCGAGTTGTCAATTTCTATTTAGAATTAGAGGTTTAATGTATTTTTTTTGAGGTAAAAAGGTGCAGTTGTAAAGTCACAGTGAAATTGAAACTTAAAACACCAACAAAAAATTAAATTCATGTTGCATTTTCTATACATTTTTAAATGACATAATTTCATTGGATAGGTTTCAGATATTTAGAAAATAAATAAATCACATCTGGTAGCAATAATTACATCTACTAAGTTAACTGGAAGAGGTATGAACATTTGTAACTGTAAGGTAGTAAACTGTTCATGCAACAAAACAATATTAACACGAGCTAATATCTGAACCTTTCACTTATCCTCTTTTAAATATAAAAAATATATCCCTTATTGTCTGGCTTTTAGGCTTCTTTTGCCAGGTTGAGAATAAAGAAATTAAGAACCAAGTGTACAAAGCAAACACTATGCATGCAGTTTACTGCTACATACCTAAATCCTCAAAGTGAGGCATCTGTGGATATATATCTATTTTTTTGCCTTCCATGGGAATCATTGACTAAGAGGGAAGACAAATGGCACGTTGAGGCTCTCTGGAAGCTGACAGGCACCTGTAAGGGACACAGTGTCCACTGTTGCTTTTGGCAAAAAGAAAAGTTATTTTATCCTTTAATGAAAAATGGCAGATGGTGGGACTAGCTCTTACTGTTCTCCACTGGAGAAAGGGAGGAAATAATGAAGCAGAAGACTCAAAATAAAGGTTTTTATGATGTGTGCTGGAAAGCCCACACAGCTGCACCCAAGTTCTGGGCCAACCTGGCAGAAGATGGGCTGGTTTGGTCCCGAACAATACAGAGCTGCTCCAGTGGGGTGGAGATGCTCGCAGCTACTGACCCTGACCACACAGGAATATCTGAAAAACCATGAAGCTCTGCTACTGCTCTTTCATAATGTTGACAGTGCTCTAAGTAATATTTGTGTGGCCACTACCCAGCCAGATACAAATGACCAATCTCTTGCTTACAAAAGCTATAAATTAACTTATTATCCTTCATCAGGATAGATGTCTGTGTTTAAGTCTGTATTTTCATAAGAAAGCAACTCTGATTTCTGCCTGCAGAAAAACTAATTTTTGAGGGATCATGGTGGAAACGTTTTAGCTTTGTATTTTCCTCCTATCATGAAGCAAAATAGAAATAAATGAGCTTGATTCGCTATTCAATTATGTTAATTTATAGACCTATAACCCCAACAGCTATACTGACACATAAATGATGAAACAACATATGATCAGTTCTCTATTACTACAAAAGAAGTGTTAAAACAAGGATGAGTGAAAACTTTGGAGACTCTATATATGGAAAAATGCAGTTTGCCCACAGACCCCAGAAAGTGTACTTCATCACGATGTTTTTTGGATTTAACACTGAATTCTCATTTTCAAGAAAAGTTCCAACTTTTCTTGTTGCTATTTTAAAAAAAAATCTTAAAAAAAAAAAAAAAATTGTAAGCCAAAACTATACACTTAATTTCAGGTCAAAGAGAGCAATTCACAAAGTAGATGCTCTTTCTTTTGCATGAGCTTAACTTGTTTCTTTGTGAGTCAGCCCAAAATGGATGATAATGATAATAATTTTGACACTGAATGAAACATGTACATAGCTCTACTTGGATCGTATTTATTCCAAACTCATATCAGTAGCTTCAGTGAAACTGAATCATGACTAGGTTTGGCCTGTAATTACTGAACTGTTAAGCCCAGTTGCATGAAGGAAATGAGAGATGCTATTATCAAGTAGCTGTCACTAGGGCAGAGTCAATTTTCTGTCCCTTTCCATGATTTTTCTTTAGGTTCTTCGTAAGTACAGGAGGGTTTGTAGCAAGGAAGGATGTGGCAAGGTCAGGGGAGAACAACCAAAGCACCCTGTGCTCTGGCGAGCTCAGCGAGCAGAGGCATCACCTATGTGATACAGCTATGTGTGCCTTGGGTCACACATCATAATCATCATCATATGTACATCATAATGATGTAACATTCATTTTGTTGAAGCCATTTCCAATTGAAAACCCAACCCAAGCATCAAGGCTCCTGCTTGGGAGCCCCTCATCTTCCCATCAGCTCTGGAGAAAACTCAGCATTCACATACCAGATCTGCACCCACGTGCTGCTGTGCTCACCAAAGCTAACCCCTGTCCATTTATCTTTAGTCCTCTTGTCTCTGAGCTAGCGAGCAGAACTAACATCTTAAAGCTTGTTTGCTCTGGGAGTCGAGTTTTTATTTCAAATGATAAAAATCTCTTTTTTCCAGCTCCAGTGAAAACAAGAGTTTTCAGAAAGTTGTAAGGCCAGCCAAGTGTGCCGAAGTAGGTTCTGGCTCCTACTCACTTGCTGGCATTTTTCGACAATATTGGAACCTGTTATATTAAAATGGCATCCTGAGGGCATTGGAAGCTGCAGTATGTATCTTTGGGGAGGAGATTTGGCAACTTTGAATTCTCAGGCAGGATTTACAAAAGCTACAATAAACCAAAGAAAAACTCATTAAAAATATGCTGAAATTTCTCTTATTCCCCATAACCCCTGTCTCAGTCCTCTAGACTTTTAAATGCCATCAGCTGACTGAAGTAGCTGGGGAGAGGAACAAACAGCCAAGGGATAAATTAGACATGGAAATGTTCACCTACACTGTGAGATTGTTTCTACGAGCTTCAAGTGCACACACAAATACCTGTTCTGCATATGTATCTGGGATTGTGCATATCTGTTAACCATACTATTGCACATCCACTTGGCAGGGGTGCCACATACCTTGTGCACAGCACCTTTGCATGGATAAAATTTATTTCACACAACACACTTTTCTATTGAACAGCCTTTTGGGCTGCACATATCATATGAGTATTGTTCTGTAGGTAGAAGATATTTCAACATGATAATTTCTACCACACTTTTGTAAATAAATAAATGAAAGGTGACGCGCCATAAAATAATTAGACTTTCAAAGTGAGTTTCTGAATTTCCAAAATGTATTTGCAGTGTATTATTATGCATTATTGACATGCAGTTTGCAGACATATTTTGTGCTGGGCAGTCCCTTTCTGTCCCTGGTGCTGCCCATGGCTGTACACCACCACGAGCTGGCTGGAGGAGCCAAGGAGCACTGGAGGGAGGTAACTTCTTACCCCATGGCTGATCTTATACGGCTGCCTGGCTGCTGAAGAGCTGTGCAAGCCACTGCCTTCTCATTTCACAGCAAATGGGCACAATTTCAAAGTTACTGGCTTTGAATCCTCCTGTTAGGCAAATAGAACAGGGACAGGGTTATGGACAGTCGAGCTTTCTCTCTGTGGGCCTCAAGAAAATAGAGGAAGCTCAAGCCAAGCCACCAGAAGCCAGCAGTTTTTCTCATGTTTCCAGAAAGTATGTAATTATTTTTTTAATCTATCCTGAACCTAATATCTGATGGTACATCTAATAGAACCTATAAGTAGTATTTTATGAAGCTCCAGTTCCCTCCCAAGCTCACCAGGGATCATTTTTCTCTTTGAAAAACAGCTCATCATTAGGAATCAAAGATGTTTGATATACAAAATAATTTCCCAAATTAGGGTTTGTCAAATGTAGGTTTGCAAATCTCTCTGCTCCTCCCCTCCCCCCATCTCCCCGTTAGGTTGATTATATCTTGCAACCAGAGGCAAAATAAAATTGTTCCACCCTTTCCCCTCCTATCCCTCCCTCCTCCCTCCCTTATCTTCCCCGCCTTATCCGAGAGCAGCTCAGCACCCCCATTGCAGCTGCACCCGTAGGGCAGCTGCGTTATCCTCGGCACAGCCAGCGAAGCCTTCATTAACTCGCCACTACCTCTGCCGCGCACGCCGGCCACTCGTGGCAGTCCCCAGGGCTCCCGACGGGGCACGAGAGCCGGTGGCAAAGCAGAGCGAGAGGGGAATGTGGATGGCTCTCCCTCCGCCAAGTGCCAGCAAACGGTTAACGGTTTAATACTTTACAAAAAAAGTCAAGACAGACTTGTGATTCTTGATGTTAATGAAGGTGTCACACATTGTCTAGAGAAAGTTGTGCCTGGCAATCTTCCTTTTTTCGGATGCCTACACCACTGACATTTCATCTCGCATTCAAAGAGCACTACCTTAATGAAATGCATAATTAACATATTCTAATTGTGCTGAGCGCTGTGATGATTTTGACAGAACTCACTTTCCATGTCTAATTTGATGCTAATTTAATCTGTTCCTCTCCCGCTGACATGACCTTTCTTGATTGAGTTTCACTGAGGAAATTTTTTGATGGATTGATTTATCAGCATTGCGGAGACAACAAAGGCTCAGGGTGCACGACAGAAAGCGGGGCGGGAATGGCCCTCCGCCGCCCGCCCGCTCTGAACTTTCTGGCTGCAGTGTCCTCTTTCCAGAGACTGCTTGTCTGATCTACTGATGGAATTCAAGAAATGTGACATCTGTGTGTGGGTTTGATCTCCGCCATAAATACAGTAAATATCTTACTGTGCCTGCGAATCCCTTGGAATGAAAACTTCTCCTTCGCCGCGGTTGGCCTGTAGGAAGCGGCGGGTGCCCCGGTGGCGGGGGCGAGGGCCGGCTGGCGCTGTGCTTCCTCCTGCCAGGGCCCTTGGACCTCTTTTAATTAATCTGGTCGCTACCAGCTAGGAGTGAAATGAAAAGTACTGTGAAACGGGGCTGTAAAATGTATCCCGATGTAGCCTCCTTACTGGGCTGTCTTATCAAACTTTCTCTGATGTTTCCTTAAAGATGTGTGTGTTTAGTATCCAGTGCGTGCATTTTATAACATGCACACACATTAGTATACCCATTATCCGTATGAATATATAGAAATCGATGCGTTGTGCATATGTGATTATATCCTCATTCAAACATTGTAGAGAAACTTCAATAATTTTCTTACTGTTGAAATATATTAGCTATATCTCCAGAGACAGAAAGTGAGCATGTTCCTGTGGGAACACCCAGGCGTGCCATAAGTCTCCCGTGGAAATATCAAATTTTTCAGTCGCTCCACAAAACTCCTCTTCTGCATCAGGTGGCCTGTATCTATTGCTTCATAACATGACAGTTTCTTCCTAATAGTATACCTGGCTTATTGTACAGGGTTCTGTATTGGGGTGGGGAGTGGAGGGAAGAAAAGTCCTTCCTGACCCCCGCCATGATCTCTTTTATATCCTGAAGCATGAGATTCAAGTTATCTTTGGATGTTTCGCTACAGCTGTTGGTGGTCATAAACTTAAAGGGTTCCTTGTATTGCATTAGCATGAGCAGTTTTGCTGCTTTGGAAAGAGCAGAGATACCATCACACTTTAAAGAGAGATCATAATAATATTTAATTGACACCATTGTTGAAATAAATATTATAAAGAGCAGTCACATAAATTCTTATTTTTTTTTGTTTTAATGTTTCAACTCACTGCAGACATCTTTTAAGGAGCTAAGACACACATGTTCACTTTTTTTTTTTTTTTTTTTTTTTTCAGATAATGTAATAATTTTGTTTTAAAATGGTTTTGTTAAAAAAAAAAAAATCCCAGTTTATTTCTTATCAGCATTTTAAGCTACATCAAGCAAACAATAGATGCTTAAGGAGCAGGAGAGTGTCCAGAAAGCAGAAAGCACTGACGATTCTCTTTGGATTATTGTTTAGTCTGTGATCTGAGAACCAGACCAGACACCAGTTCAGGAACAACTCATGTTCAGTGAGCTCTGCAGAGAAGCACAAAGGGGATCTTGAAAAGAAAAATAACAGCAAGCATGGGCTGGTGGTTAAAGCACACAGCCAGCACCTAATAGCTGGCTCTGGATGTGGGCTGTGCCAGCCCCACAGCCCTGTGCCGTGCTTCCCCTTGAGCCTCGTCAATGGGAGTGTGGAAGTAGGCATGGTCTTCACCCCTCTTCTGATGGGCAAACCGAAGCCTGAGCTTGCTCAAAGCAGAAGTAGATTTACTGATGTTAAGGAATTGCACCCATCTACACTGGACCTGAATTTGGTTCTCAAGTTATTTTCTTTTTTTTTTTTTAAAAAAAAAAAAAGGAAAAAAAAAAGAAAATGGAGCTCTTCTCTCAGTAGAGTTTTTCCTGTCTTGATTTCATCTCTTTGCCAAAGGGCCAAAGCTGATTAACTCACAGTTCCCCTGTGCTCTGGAAAAAATAAAAAAAATAAGGAAAAAAAAAAAAAAAAGCTCTGAAATATTTGGCACTTGTGTATAAATTCTGGCTAAGTCTGTTGGGCAGCTGCATACCAAAATGTGTAAACCACGTTATAACTGTGAAACTATGAGTCATTCAGTGTTATTTACCATTGATACTGGCAGGCAGCCTGATCTGTTACTGTAATTATGTCTCTGTCTCTACCAGTGAGATCAAAAGTACAGAAATTCCAAGTAATAGGACTACAACTACATTAGTAGGGTGAAACTCTGAGCATCTGGATTGGAGAAAAAGATATTGAGTGCACAGTGTTACAAGAGATCAAAGAGGCAACTAAATCTAATAAAACAGTAATAATTGGTAAGCTCTACTTCCAACATATGGAGCATCAGAATTTGGTATTAAAATGTTATTTCTTAAGAACTTTAAAAAATTGAAGCAGATAGTTTGAGAACATTTGGGTGTATTCTGCTGTAGGCTCTGTATTTCTGCAAAGAAATCAGATGCCTTCATCCAAAGGAATCAGATGCCTTCATCCATATTTAGAAGACTAATTAAAGAGTGATCTTTTTGTTTGTTAAATAAATAAATAAATAAATAAATAAATAAATAATGTGTCATGCTAAAGAAATTTTATTCACATATTTTCATCTGTGGTCACCTGGTTGCTTCTCATTGTTTTACTGATGAAACCAATTGGAAACAAAGGGAGTGGAATGGAGTTTGCAGCCATGCCTGTTCATCAAATGCTCTTTTTCATTAGAACAGTTCACTTCAATAAAATCCTGGGCACTTTTGATAAGACAGTATTCAAGGAACAAAGCTGTTAGGAAATGACTTGCTCATAAGTTCCAGCAATAATTTTTGGCCTTAGAATATTACTTGGTGTTTTTCATTGTCAGTCGAAAATGAAAATGTAGCATTTCAATTGTAACCCATTAGAAATGTAGCAAGGCGTGCTGTTCTTTGCAGTTGATCTACAAATTGCACCAGAATACTTCTGTGAACTTTTGATCTGCCAGTACTCATGGGAGAAAAAAACAACAACATTCCCAGAAAATGCCCATTAATTTGAATGACTGAATATTCAAGGAGAAGGTTTTTTCTTATCAAGGTTTCTACAGCAGGAAAGTGAAAATTAGTAAAATGTATTGAGTATAAGTAGAACTTGACTACTGCATGAAGGAAAGATTTTAGCACTGAATGCTTTGCAGAAGGGCGAATCTTACTGCAAAATGGCTGAGGACAGAAATGTTTGGACCATGGAAAGGAAAACTTTAATGTATAGATGTAGATGCAGTGAGTCATTCTGTTGTACGTGCAACCATATTTCGGTATCTCCATTGTTCAGATTTGTTTCTGATGGAAATATAAAAGCTATGATTTATATCTGTGGAAAAGTTATTTAGTATGTAGGCATTGCATAATATGTCTTCTGAGAGAACGAGTTTAGAAAGACACTGGTGGCTGGATTAAATACTAGTTAAAATAGAAACAGAAAGGTAACATTTTTCCTTGGACCACAATGCAATTTGCATTGTTGTCTGTTTTTTGATCAGCTCAGTGACATCTTAGGAATGATAGTTATGACTCTTATAACCTCATTTCTTGTTTTAAGAGAACATCATAGAAACTATGTATATACTGTGGCCTTAAGGGATATAATGTAAAGCATATTTTGTAGCTCCATTACAGGAGAGTGGATTCACATCAGGTGAAGGACTTATCAAGAGTGAAAACATTTTGTATTCTTTCCCCCCTCCCCGCCAAAAAAGGCAAATAAATAAATAAATGAATAAATAAAAATAAGACCAACAGCTGGGAAAAACATTATGGACTTGAATCTGTTCAGATCTGCCCTTTATTTTGGAATATTTTGAAGGATTAATTCACAGTTCTTTATTCATGTCAAAGAAAAACAGCACTAGTAAAGTAGTGTTGTGTGTAAGGAGCATTTGGACTTAAATTAAGAATTCAACCCCACATCTATAAAAATGAGCTGTATTTGTACATTCTCCATAGCCCCAGAACTTCAAAAGCAAAGGGAGCATCTGTCTGTATCTGTGAGCGTAGCCACTACCCTCAAGAACTGCCACTTTCAAGAAACCCATTAAATGTATATATATATGTGTGTGTTAAATTCCACTCCCAGCTGTGGAATCAACAACAAAACAAACAAACAAAAACTTGCAACACCAAAATAACTGAAGCAAGCCTTTTTTTTTCTGAGGAAATATTATTGAGGTGCTGAACAACATTTGATCACTTGCAACCCTTTCAACTGACGTTCTATTATTCACATGTCTCTTTCATTATGCAACAGATGGTGAGTCCTGTCGCTGATTTTTTCTTCAGATTCACAAAACTTCAATGGATTGTAATATGACCCTAAAAATGAGTAGAAAAAGAAAATGCTTGTTAAGGTTTTATCTTTGATAATAATCCATTGACAGAGAATAACGGCTGACCTCCTATAAAGCAGAAAAAGACACATTTGCCTTATTTTATGAAGAGCATTTGTCTAAAACATTTGACTGAGGTGCAGAATGTGGCCTTCAGCTGAAATGAAAGATGGTCCTTCTGTTGCTACACAAAGCCATATTTGCTGCTGCAAAGTGCAAAAGGATAGGTTGACAAACTGATAGTATGTCAGGAGCGGAACAAACTTGTATTCATCTTCACAAACATCTGCATATTTGTGAAGACTCTGAACCAGAAATGTTTCATTTGCAGGCGTCATTTGGCAAATTTAAGATGGCCATCATGTTGAGGTCTAAACACTGTTAGAAAAGTCTTTTAATACAATCCCTCTGTCAGATTTCTGGTCACTTATTAATAGACAGTTCACAGTGCTGAAAGACTGGGGGGAAGTCTTAGAGCAATTAAAAGCTATGCTCCATATGCTTTTGATGTTTTTTGATCTCATCCTAGACTAACTAGATCCTGAATTATTATGCCATGAGTTATTAAATCAGTTAGTTTGCAATAATATGTAAAATAATAATGCTTGTATATTACCCCTCCTACTGATAGATTTTAGAGTCATTTTCACATGGCAGGGCTCAGTCTGGCAAACACTTGCAATATCTGATTAACTTCAAGCACACACATATTCATCTGCAGCTGGGAAAATGGGTCTTTACCTAGTCATATGATGAGATGTGCTGCTGAAACTCAACCAGCATTGGGGTGAAAACACTAAGAGACTGTTTTGGAGCCAGATGGGAGTCACCCACTGCTTCTAACCTCTAGGAACCTAGTTTAGTCCTTGGATTAAAGCCTCCCTCTGTAACCAGGAGAGCAGGGTGTAAAGCTTTGATCGAATATCAAGAGCGCTTTGGTTAGGAACCAACTTTTCTGCATTGGCTGTAGAGGAAACCGAGACTGTTAAGTATACGTACAATGATATTGTTATTCAGATTCAGTCTGTAGAAAAATAATAATGAAGATTAGAGAATTCAGATACTTATTTTATTGAACTTATATTTGAATATTTACTTTAATAATAATATAGAATATTTTATTTGTAAATCTCTTCTTCTTTAGCAATTCTATTTGTATGATGTGTTGTGTGAGGAGTTCAATAGTAGTTTGGGTTTAGGTACTTCTGGAAAAAAAAAAAAAAAAATCTTGCATGCGCATACTCAGATTTACTGGTTTGTTTGTCTTTCCTGGATGTATCAAGCCAAGACAGATTTGAATGCTTTGTTTTAACTCTATTCTCTTGCTTTAAGGCATAAACTAATTGATATCAAAATATCATACTGCTCTAGTAAAGAAAAGTTGATGGACCAGATATTCTGCTGCTTTAAGTTGGCATAAAGCTTTTCCATTTTAACCAGCTAAGGTTCTCATTGAATTTTTTGGCAAGACTGGCTCTTTAGACACTATTATTAGTTGGTCTTTCACATTTTTGCAAAAAGTCTTTCAGGCTCTGCCTCTTTGAGTTAGGCAAGCACGAAAGAATCGACGTGAGTTTAACTAAACAAAAAAATCAGCCCTAGTGCCTGCTTCTTGCCAAGAACAGTGCCCCAGAACTAGAGCACTGCTGTGTTTACTGGCCCTTTCATAACACTGTCAGTATCAAAGAGTTGGTAAATAGAGAACTCATCCAGGAGGCTGTCAAATTCTTCTGCACTGCTGCACACCCCAAGATGATATGCTAACTCCTCTACCATTTTGCCAGTAAGCTTGAGTTTAGAGGCTGGGTCAAGAACAAATGACACTTTTCCAGTAGGCTGTCCTTCAGGGGAAATTATTTTATTTTCTTCTTTTTTTTTTTTTTTTTTTTTTTTTTTTTTTTTCTTTTCCTTCAGTACTGACATGAAAAAGCAGCTATTTGATACTTTTAATAGAGAACCGTTACATACTTATTATGTACCCCCAGGTTTCTTTGTCATTGCCTTCAATCCATTGCAAATTCTCAATCACATTTTAATATTTCTGAATCATACATCCTTAGCAATTTGCAAACATCCTTAAACAAAGCCAATCCTATTTGTACAACATTAGCCTTCCAGAAAGCTTGCAAAACAAAACAGTCCTTACCCTAACGAGCTTTGAGTCCAAGCAGCAAGGCAGACAGAGTGGGCAGCAGCACAGGAGACAGAATGGTTTGCCAGGAGCATGCTAGAAATCAGTCGTGGGATGAAGAATAGACCCTGAGTCTCCTTTGTAGGTGGACACTTGCTCCCCAGATCATAGAGCTTCCTTTGTAGCTCGTGCTCCTTGTTTTCAAGATTGCTGTGTAACTTCAACTACAATTTTGTCAAAGATCAAGTACTCAAGAGACATATTTAAATTTTGTCTTTATAACTATTGAAAAATTAGATCCAAATGACAAGTCAGGATCCAAATGACAAGTCAAGACAAGGTCCTCTTGGTCTCCGGGTCAGTGCTTGTGTACGGAAAATATAGAATTGTTGTCACATTAGAAGAAAAACATTCATATCCCTTAATACAATAATATTCGAATCCTGGTGGGACTTTTCCTGTGTTCAGGCAGTTATTTGACAGTTTTGGGGTGTAATGCCACATGATCAGCACTGTTAACCTGCTGGAGAGTTCAACAGATTTTGAAAAGGATTGTGTGGCACAGAAAGTGCACAAAGCACTGCTTCAGCTTCCTGCTCAAATTCTGCTCACTGATTCTCTCATCCTATGTGTCAGGTAAAGTAGTGATGTACGGTATGAGTGACTTGGGATCATTTCTACCCATTCGGAAAAAAAGAAAAAAAAAAAAAAAAGACAAAAAGAGGGACACGTATTATTGCAGCAGCCCAGGTGAATTTGACGTTCTTGCAAATGTGCAATAATATAATCTGCGTTTTTTTCCTGAGTTCCTCTCCTACAGCAGGCTTTGTTGGCATTATTAGCCTCCTTGGTAGCATCCTCCAGAGGGAATTCAACAGAGATGAAATGCAAAAACTGCTTTAAAATGATAAGTCACAAATAGGATCTGCCACTAGGCATTATAAACAAAACTAGACACAAGAGACTCGTAAAAAAATTAAAGTATAAAGTAACAGAGAAAAACCCAAATCTTCCTGACTACAATCTCATTTGCACACCTGATTTGTTTGCACAGCTTCCAGGAAAAAGAGAAGCACAAAAGCAGTTAAAAAAAAAAAAAAAAAAAAGTCAAATGACCAGCACAGTGGCCATTGAATCAAACATTAATTTAGCAGCTGTCATACCATTATGTGTATTTGCAACTCTGTTTTCAACATCTGTAATTTTTCTGAATGTGTGTGTTCCTAAAAATTTAGGCTTAACAGCCCTTGTAACAAATAGGGTGACACTGGGGTGTGGGGGGAAGGGGGGGGGGTAATATTTGAAGAAAATGTTTTATTAAGTTTTAAAGATCGCAGTTGTCTAACTACTTCTGTCTTCTGGTAAAGAGTAGCTATAGAACTAATCAATGTATTGAATACATTATTAATAGCCCCAAGATATGAGAGTGATATATTTCTCCTGACACATACTTTTCATAATGCCGCAAACAAACTTCTGACCTACAAATGTAAAATGATATTTCAGTATATGTGGACTCACGTAAGTCTTCATGTAAGACTTCAGATTTTTTATCTTAGTCTTTTTGTATCTTGGATTTTTATATTTTTTTGGTGGTTTTGATCTTAGTCATCTTTGGGATTTTAGTCATCTTTTTGCCCTTCCTTAAAGCAAACAGTTCTCTTATTGTTTCTGTACCTTACTCTCAAGGACAACACAATCCAACTTAATGCATGCATTATACTGGACAGGAATAAATCTTAAATATTCTGAAATATTTTTAGGAGTACATCTTCCAGTTAAATTCTTCACTGTTTTCATTGCTCAGAAAACATAGGATTCCTCACTTCCTTCTTTCTCAGTTAGAGACTATGTAAAGGTTTGTTCCCCAGGTTTTAACCTTGTCTGATTTACCACCTATCTCTCTCTCCAAGCGGTGTCATCCATTGTCTCTCCCAACTTACAGACTTTTCTGCAGCTCCACTCCATACATTTATACTCTGATGGAAATCATTTGCAACTGAGTGGTGTTTGCACCAAAGGAATGAATCCTGCTGCTTTTCATTTTCATGACTGCTCTTTCCATGTTCCTTGAAAAAAAATAACAAATGGGGTGACTGGAAGTGCAGCACCTGACTGCGCACTACCAGCCATGAGCTTCTCACATGGCAGCATTAAAGTTGGTTGAGTTGTGAATTCTAGTTTCTGATATTAGTGGGCAAAGCTGGCCCCTGGATAGCCCTGATGGGTCATATTTATTTCTCAGGAGTGAGACGCACGCAGGATGCTAGAAGAAGAACAGCTGTGATGTGGGTGATGTAAGTGCATGCCAACCCCAAAGGTCTAGCATGCTTTAGAGACTTCAGCTTTCATACTCAGCTCTTTCAAGTAGGAGTCTTGTGATAGGAGTGAAAGCTTATAAGCTTGGAGAGTGAGGTACTTACTGCACTTAAATTTCCAATTCTGCTTGCTGTACATTGGCAAAGTCAAGTGAATGTCTTAGCAGCTGCTCAGCCTTGAATCTTGAAGCCCTGTTCTCCCTGTACTTGTGCTAAAGGGAAAGGCTAAACTGTGCAGAGTGACTAATGTTGGGTCTCACCAGGAAACAACACTTCCACTCTGTGAAAAGTTTTACACGTGCATGTTTTATTTCCCCTCAATGTGAAACCAACACCAAACCAAAATCATAGTGGGGGAAAAAAAGCTCAAAACATTGCAAAAACAAAAGTGATCAGGTAGTTACATCTGGGGGAGTCACGCTCATCACAGTCCTCTAATTTAGGCAAAGTGAGATGTGAACCTCAGATTGTGATGTTTTTAATATGCATTCTATCCAGTCAGCTAACTTGAGGTCTCTGGGCTCTACTTTTGTTTGACCTGAAAATTGCTAATTGTAGGGAAAATGTCATCAAGATGCGGTAGACATAGTTCCAACAATCAGTTTTTCTTACAGAGAGACACAATAAGAGTGGACAGTATTGTATGTCAAAAATTAACAATGCAGTTCTGTGAAAGGCTTGTTATGTTGGTAACAAATACTTGAGGGAAATGTTGTCAATAACATTGTCTGTAAGATATCTTGAGCACACTGTGCAAGAATTGCTACATAAGTATAAATTAAAAAATATTACTTGATATGCTTCATAAAATTATGCATTGGATACATCAGACTAGTTCAGGGACCTATTGTAAAATTAAAGCTTATATAAGTAAATTTGAGATCTTAGTCTCTAATGAGAGCTCCGCAGCGAAGATTGCTATCTATTTCTATGCTAGCCCACTCTTTCCTGTGCACAGCAATGCTGGTTTTAGACCCAAGGGCTCACATTGACTGCCGCTGTGTGAGCTTGAGGGTGTGTGCGTGCACATGTGACTTATGTAAGAATTGCATCATGGTTTCATTACATCATTAAGACTGGATTCTGACCTCAGGGTGGGTACTGGAGCATACACCAACCTCCATCTTCTACTCAGCTGAATATGTTCAGATGTGGTGAGTGTGCAGTGGCTGCAGCTGCTGACAGGAGTTGCCAGGCATTCAGCTGTGTCCAGACAACTGTATTTCCATATGTAATTAAACCATTAGACTTTTTTTTTTTTTTTTTTTCTGTGTCAGATTTTTATGTCACACACAAGTATATTCAATAAAGCACTTTTCTTCTTATCAGTCAGGTATGACCAAGTTTGTCTTTTGGAATTCTTCTATAAAGATTTAGGCATTGATTGTCATCTTACATCAACCAGAAGCAACAGAAAAAATCTCTAACCTGCTTCCTTGAGGGAAAAGCATTTACTTCTCCATAGGCAGAGAAATCAGTTCATGTAGGATATGTCAATTAAGAGTGGACAGCATCATAGAATATCATTTCCAAGGTAACCTCTACAGTAGTAAAATTAATTAGACCTCTGGTATTAAACGAGTGCTAAAGCAACTGATAATTTAATCTTAAAATTCTCCTTCAACATATCAGGAAAAAGAGAATCATAGAAGAATACATTAAAGTGCCAGCTGTGGTTTATTTGGGAATAACCTGAGCATTTACTTTTCATGAATTCATCTAGGACTGCCAAAGACATGCCTGATTAAATTTACCATGTTGGTCCCTGTTCTCCTTCCCCCCAGCACGCTTATGGCATCATTATGCAAATCATAGAGCTAAGACGATATATTCAGATGTGTGCTACCAGTCCATGAAATAGCAGAAATGTGGGAGGGGATACTCTGCAGAAACCTTTGGTCTGTTCTGTGACAGTGTAAATCTCGGAACAAGACTTGTGATGTCAGGCTGTGAAATGCACGAGCGAGATCACAGTGGCTGTGCAGTTCTCATCCTGCAGCCAACTGTGGTTCCCTAAGGTGACCTTTGGAGACTGAAACTAAGAATATCATTTCAGGGTCCTGAGATTCAACTCCCAGGTCCTCCCGAGATTCACTGCAAGGGGAAAGAAGTGCTTCCCCTCCTGTTCTAGAGAGCAGCAGCTCACTGTGCACAGTTAGGTATTTGCAGGAGAAATAATGAGCTGGATAGGTCCAACCCAGAATTTTATTCCCAATTGCAAACAATTAAATAGAGGGAGGAATTTGAGCAAAGCAGAAGCATATTTCAGGCATTGCACGCAAGCAGGAAATGTGTCTCCCTACCAGCTTCCACTTCAGCCTTGTCATTTGGCCACTGTAGCAATAGCAGTCATGCAAACAACTTTCATTAATGCAGGATCAGGCTTCCCAACCCAGTGATTTCTGGGGTGTTTTCATATCATGCCATCCTGTGGAGGATTGCAATCTGGTTACAGAAAGTAGAAGCATTCCACTTTATTACTTAGCATTGAGAAAAACAAGTCTAATTGGCTTCTGCTGTGCTTTAATAAGTAAAGAACAACAAAGACATTTAGTCATTCACATCATTTCCTGTTTTTAAAGGATTTTAAATGTGACTCAGTGATTAACATTAAAAAGCAGCTACTACGCAGACATAAGAACTACTTCATTTTTTAATTATATTTTAACAGGTATAGATTCAATGTTGTTGACATTTATAAGGGGTCCTTATTTCCAGTAAAGTAACATAATGAAATATCCAGTCCCACATCTTCATCACGTCTGTGTGCATTCCTAGCGTTGAAGTTGGCAGGCCAGGAATATATTTGTGTTGCCCGTAATATTATACTAGCCTAGTCTAAGGAGTCGTAATCATCTTAATAGAATCAGAGAGAAATGCTTCTCCATTCTCACACAAGAAAAAATAATAATAATAATTGATTTTTCCTGTTGTGTCTTTGGTCTTTTGTTTTGACTAGAAATCTACTGTAGACATGAGTGTTCCTTCCTCAGTGAAAGCTTCCCTTGAATTACACATTAAAAAAAAAAAAAAAAAAAAAAAAGTTTGAGAATTTATTGACTGATATTTTATGAACCCAAAAAACATGCTAGCAAAATCATCTACCCCTGCCCTGTATGCCTATGGTTGATGCCTGCACAAAACATCCACATTTCTAGCTGCAGGCTGGGCTGGGCCTAGGTGCTGGGTTTGCTTGGTGTCAGATTCCTCCCTTACAGAGACCGGCCAGAGCTGTAAAGTGTAAAGTAAAAACCAACCCCAACTTCCCTAACATTTAAAGATGACGATGTCCTGGTTTTTGTCCTGTCTCCTGTTGCCAGCCTTTGGGGAATGCGGAGCTGTTGATGACAGCAAGGCCTGCATGAAGCCAGGGTGCTCAGAGGCAGGAAAAGACACAGCGGGGCCATGTTTTTTTTTTTTTTTTTTTTTTTTTTCTTCCCATGTACCATAATTTTCACCTCAGGATTTGGTGGGGCTGCTGTTAAAATACAAAATAAAGCCCATCTCAAATTGCTGAGCATCGTCTTCTGTTCCTTGAACTTGGGTATCAGGGGTGGGGAGGGAAAGAAAAAACTCCCTTCTGCCATACTTTGTTAGTGCTTTGAATCAGCGTGCCTTGCATGATGCATGGCTGCAGAACCCACCACCGGCAGTCTGCAGGCAGCCGTAATACCCACAGTAATGTAGAACTGCATTAAGCAGAAATTCTGGTTTTATAGGACTGCTATTGTTTTTCGTCCTTCTCAGTGAGTGACCCCTGCAGATGTGGGCGCAGAGAGGTATTTCATGACAGAAAGAGCTCACAAATGGTGGAAGATGTGTGTGGTGGAAAGGTTGGCATCATATTTCTTGTGTGTGAAAAGGACAGCAAAAATCACAAAAATGAACTATAATAACTGATTCCGTAGAGCTTAAAACTCCCTCAAGGCTGAGGCATCTTGGGCCTTTCTGAAGAGAGGCATATATTTTGAAGAGAAAGGGGGGAGAAAAAAAGTCTAATCTTCTGCTGATGTGGCCTTGGCAATCGACTGAACTGACAAGGCTGTGTGTTTGTAAAACAAGCTGTGCTAAGTATTTTTTCGGCCTCGTGTTTAGAAACACACAGAGGGGGGAAAAATGAATAAATATGGAAATCAAATGTAAAAACTTCTTGCACTCGCAACCGGCTCTCCGGAGGGAATTCCTCCCTCTGTTCTCTGCTCTTCCTCCACTCAGCAAAACGACTGCCAGTCATTAACGGAGCTGTACGAGCTCACTGTACAGTAATTGAACACCAATGGGCCCACCCTCATTTGCATTCCCCAGGCCTTGATTGGCAGCTGTACATGAAATGCCATATCAGTTGAAAGTATGTTGTGAGCTGGCACTAATGATCCAGTGGCTCCGGGGAAACCTGCCATATTGTAATTCGGCTATCAGGCATGAAAGAAATAATTCTAAGTGCCAGCAATGTGAAGCCGAATAAATGTTTCAGTGCTGCAGGTTGCCAAGGGTGACACTTCTGATTTAGTATAAACGAATGCCCCGTTGCCTTTGGGGTTGGGGGAGTTCGCATTGTATCTGAGATGTGTGTATAAAACATTAGTATTAGAAAATGGCTTCGGCACGGGATGGGAAACAGAGGCCTGGTCCCAGGCGGCGCAGGAATGTTTACAACTAATGACTGGATGAAAGGATTTTTCTACCTACTGTAATGACAGGCAAAATAGGATTTGCTTTCCCTGAGATGGAGAATAATGGCTATGTTAACTCTGCCTTTCCTTTTTCTTTCTTTCCCTAAATGAAATGCTCTTTTGTAAAGAAAATCACATCTATTTTCTTCAGTGTGGTAGAGGGAGGTGGCAGATTTAACTCCTTGGGAGTGCTGGGTTTTGGAGGGAGGAAGGTGGCTGGGGGTTCGTAGGTGGCCTCGCCAGGCAGCTCCTTGTCCTCCTCACAGGTTTCATGCCAGGAAAAGATTTTTCAGCAGTCTTTGTACTCTTGTTTAATGTTAAAAATCTGGGGAGAGATGAAAGAAAAGACTCCTGATGCCTTAAAAATGTAATGCAGGCAGTTTTTACTTTAATATTGCAGATCCTCCACATTAGTGTGTCACAAAAGGTGAGAGTGAAGGGACAGGTGTCTATAGACACTTGGAAAGACAGCGAGCATGAAAAAGCTGCTTCTCTCCTATTGTGTCTGTAAACACACAGCTGCAGTAATTGTAAATGTAGCTAATTAATTGCATCTGCCCATAGGAGGATGGTAATTGTGCAGTAACTGCAGACACAGGTACCAAAACCTGCCAATGATTTTTTATCTTTGTGGGAACTGAATTCTATAATGTTTTGGAGAAAAGTGTATGAAGGCGTGTGAACAGTTTGAACCTCTTTTCTTTCCATGCCAATTCACAGATAAGGCTGATTCTTAATTTTGTTATCCACACCCAGTCTGCCTTGCAAAATGGCAATATCTTCAAACTTGGATCGCTTTTATTAACCCTGTCTTTAACTTCAGCAGGGTTATCAGAAGAGCTGACTGGCAGAGAGAAAAAAAAATAGTGCAGAAAAAAATGAATCTTTTCTTAAATTAGAGCCAAGCAAAAACGTAAAAATAAAAATCTGTAAATAGCTAGTTCAGCTAGGTAATGGTTAAGCTGCTGCTTTGCTGAGACCTCAGCCTCTTCTGTTGTGTATGTCATCCACCGTTTTCACGTACTCTTGCGTTGTTTTGTTGTCTCTTGTTTTATACTTCTCTAGCAAGTTATTTTGGAACTGATGCCATCTCTGGGCTTTGTACAGCACCTAGCACAGTGTCATCTCTCTCTTTGCCTGATATGTCAAGGTATTGGAGTAATAGGATTGGTGACAGTAGGTCACGCATTTATCAATCCTCATGGATAAATAAAACAGCGACAGGGCCCACAGGTAGGATCCACAGGCACCATCCGAGGTGTTGCCTGTGAGGTGTAGGGTCTTCACTGCTCCCAGATGCATCTGTGAAAATTGAAGGCATTCAGTATCACTCAGGATCAGATCCTGACTATTTT
Organism: Oxyura jamaicensis; assembly: GCF_011077185.1. Taxonomy (NCBI): domain Eukaryota; kingdom Metazoa; phylum Chordata; class Aves; order Anseriformes; family Anatidae; genus Oxyura; species Oxyura jamaicensis. Next base: position 8,859,431 of record NC_048912.1, read on the forward strand.
GTTGAGGCTTTTATTGTTGTTATGGTGCCCCGTGATGAGATACCATCTGCAATTTGTGGTCAGCAGGGATGCAGGAAGAAAAATGACAAATTAGAAGCACAAAATGCTTTAAGATGAATGAACTACCTGAGAAAGAATGTATGTCAGCCTGCAATTTATGAGGATAAAGCATCAGAGCTGACAATCTATTATCAGAGATCAGATGAAGCCTAAAATTTTGGATATGGATTTGAATAGCCCCAAACAGAGGCAGCAGATGGATTGGGAGTCTGATATTCAGGGATTTCGTTTGTCCCTTCATGAAAAAAAAAAAAAAAAAAAAAAAAAAAAAAAAAAAAAAAAAAT